>NC_056741.1:750890850-751035850 GCF_019279795.1 Protopterus annectens
GCAGCCTCCAGGATGTCCTTGGTGGGTACACCTCTGAGGAAAGCTGCAGAGGTGGAGGCTGCTCTGGTGGAGTGTGTCCTGACCCCCTTGGGGGGAGGCTTTCCACGCTTTTTGTAACAGAAATGGATGCAGTGTGCTATCCATTTGGAAATGGTTTATTTGGAGATTGCTTTGCCCTCTGCCCCTGCAGCAAAGCTAACCAGCAATTGATCAGACTTTCTGAAGGATTTAGCCCTGTCTATATAGTATCTGAGCTGTCTGTGCACATCTAGAGAGTGAAGAATCCTTTCCCGTTGTTCTGGGGATTAGGAAAGAAGGTGGGCAAATGAATGGAGTGGTTGAGAGCCACACTGAACATCACCTTGGGGATGAAGGATGGGTTAGTTCTGAGGGATACCCTCTCTGCATGAAAGATCCCACAGCCATGAGTGCTTGCAGCTCAGAGACTCTTCTGGCTGAAGTGATGGCCAAAAGGAATGCGGTCTTCCCGGAGAGAAATTTTAGCTCTGCAGAAGAAAATGGTTCGGGGCAGTGTGAGTTTTTCCAAGACAAAGTTAAGGTCCCAAGTTGGTGTTGGTGCCCTTCTGGGGAGCTTCAATTTGCTAGCTCTTCTGAGGAATTGCTTGATCAAAGGGTGTAAGAAAAGGGGCTGCTCCGTGGGAAAATGAGCAGAAATAGCAGAGGCATGAATTTTTATAAAGGAGAAAGAGAGACCACTGTGTAGTAGGTCAGCTAAGTAATCCAGGATTAGAGGGATGGAGGGCTGTGCTGTATTGGCTCCCTTAGCCTGAATCCAGTCGCAGAACCTTTTCCATTTATCTGCATAAGACTTTCTGGTGCTAGGACATCTGGCCTCAGGGATAACATCCAGAACCTGTTTACTGAGGATGGCAGATTGGTTTGGGGTTAGGGAATAAGCCAAGCTGCCAAACTGAGTGCCTGCAATTGGGGATGCATGAATTCCCCGTCCCACTGGGTCAAGAGTTTTGGAAATCTGAGGAAGATGCCATGGAGGCAGCTGGGACAGGCTGCGCAAGGGGTACCAGTGTTTTCTGGGCCAGTCTGGAGCTATAAGAATGGTCCTTGGCTTTTTCTCCCTTATTTTGAGCAGTACCCTGGGGATGAGACGTACGGGAGGAAGGGTCTATATTGAATCAGCGAACGCTTAAAAAAACGAACGCTTATTCATCAACCCTATTTCAGCGAACGCTGAAAATCCCGAACATCCGGAACAGCTTATTCATCAACCCTATTTCAGCGAACGCTGAAAATCCCGAACATCCGGAACAGCAAACTTTTTCTCGGGGGGGGGGGGGTCGCTGAGCCAGTTTCGGGAGTTTGCTGTTTTCTCCACTGTGGTGCGATCTCAAAGTTGGTATATTTAAGTAGAGGGGATGGTGGGGGCAAAGTCCCCCCACATTAAATGTTGTAAGTTTTTTTTTTTTTTTTCGTAACATCGATTTTTTTTCCCGGGGGGGATCACTGTTCCGAGTGTTTGGGATTTTCAGCGTTCGCTGAACTAGGGTCAATGAATAAGCGTTCACTTATTTAATATAGACCCGGGAGGAAAGGCATAGACCGATAGATTGACCCAGGGGAAGGACCGGGCATCCACTTTCCAAGCCCTGCAGTGATGCTCCCTGGTGCAGAATTTGCTGAGCTGATGGCTGGTGTGGGAGGCAAATAGGTCAACTTTCAGGGTTTCCCATTTCTGAGTTATTAAGGTGAAGGTACTTCTGTTGAGTTGCCACTCGTGTGGGTCCAGAAGTTTTCTGCTTAATTGGTCTGCCAGAGAGTTGAGAGAGCCTGGTAGGAATTGTGCTAACAGGTGTAGTTGCATGGAAGAGGCTGTGAGCCAAAGGGTCATGGCCAGCCTGCACAGAGTGTAGGAGTGAGTCGCTCCCTGCTTGTTGATGTACCACATCACAGTGGTGTTGTCTGTCTTGATTAGGAGAACCCCTGGAGAAAGAAGGGGTTTGAAAGCTATCAAGGTGTGCTGCACAGCCATCATCTCTTTTAACTGATGTGCAGAGGGATTTACTGCCGTCCAGGTGTGCACCCCAAGCTTAGTCTGATGCATCTGTGGTGAGAGTCTGGGCGGTGGGGAGAAGGGCAGTCCCTTGTTGTGGGAGCATGCTGCTGTCCACCAAATAAATTCCTTTCTGAGGCAAGGAATTATATGGTAGAAGAGTGTTCAGGTCTTTAGAGTGTTGACACCAGAGGCTCTTTAGGTACCAATGAAGTTTCCACATATGTCCTTGAAGGACATCCTCATTGTCAAGAATATCTTGAAATCTGCCAGTTTCTGGGGGACCCCTTATTTGCTCCCAAGCAAAAACATTCCTGTGTCTAGAAACGGTCTCAAAAGGACAACACTTGTCTAGAATTAACTTAACTAAAGGGTCACTGTCTGAAGTGCCAAGTGTTCTGGGCTCTGGATTCTGGAGGAGAACCACCCGCCAGTCAGAATACTCATCCTCTGAAAACACACTGTTCTCTCTGACAATACCTGCACAAGAAAGTACAGTTGTGTACACCTACCATAAATGTAGATGTTCGAGTGTCTTCACTGTTGCAGTCATGACTGTAGGGTTCTCCCCTGCCGGCAGGCAGTCCTCGGTCGGCCAGAATCCCAAAGTCTGGGTCCGGCGTCGGCTGTTCAACCACGCTCCCTGACATCAGAGCGCCAGGAGTACAAAGCTGACAGCCGACGCCATCTTCTCCAGTTTTTCTTGCCCCCGATGTCAGGAGTCCCAAAATGAAAAAGGTCCCATATCCTTTGCAAATACACCTCAAAAGAATGGTGAAAAAAGGAACCACACGAAAGTAAAAACAAGAGAGGATAGGAGGGAGGGAAACCCAGACTGCAACAGTGAAGACACTCTAACATCTACATTTATGGTAGGTGTACACAACTGTACTATGTTCATCGTGTTTCACTGTTGCAGTCATGACTGTAGGGTAGAATCCCAAAGCTGAAAGAAAGGGAGGTGGTCATACAGAAGAAGGGGCGGCTAAAAGGCCCTGCAAGACTGCAGAGGCAAAGCCTGCCCTAGACAGAGTAGAGAGGTAGATTGTAGTGCTTAGAAAAAGGATGCACTGAACTCCAAGTTGCAGCCTCCAAAATGTCCTTGGTAGGAACTCCCCTGAGAAAAGCCGCAGAAGTGGCAGCAGCTCTGGTGGAATGAGTCCGTATACTCCCTGGGATTTGCTTTCCATGGTGAGAATAAAATCTGATTCCATGAGCAATCCATTTAGAAATGGTCTGTTTTGAAATGGCTTTACCTTCAGAACTTGAAGCATAAGAAACAAACAATTGCTCTGATTTCCTGATGTCCTTGGTTCTGTCCAGGTAAAAACGTAGTTGTCTGTGTACATCCAAGGAATGTAAGATCCTTTCCCCTTTATTTTTGAGGACTGGGGAAAAAGGTAGGCAAGTGGATAGTCTGATTTAAAGTCATTTTGGAAACCACCTTAGGCATGAAGGTAGGATTAGTCCTCAAAGACACTCTGTCTTGATGAAAAATAATATAAGGCTCCACAGCCATAAGAGCTTGTAACTCCGAAACTCTCCTGGCAGAGGTTAGGGCTAACAGAATAGCTGTCTTCCAAGATAAAAACTTGATGTCAGAAGAGGCGGCAGGCTCAAAAGGAGGCAAGGTCAGTTTTTCCAAAACATAGTTGAGATCCCAAGCAGGAATGGGAGGAGATCTAGGAGATCTTAAGTTCTTAGCTCCCCTGAGAAACTGTCTCATGAGCTGGTGGGAAAAGATTGGAGGGTCTGTATTATAATGAGCAGAAATAGCAGAGGCATGAATCTTAATGGAACAAAAAGAGCGGCCCTTATGTAAGAGATCTGTCAAGAAAAGTAAAATTAAAGGAATGTTCGGAAGAAGAGGATCTGAATCCTGAGCCTGCATCCAGGAACAAAATCTTTTCCATTTCCCTGCATAAGATTTTCTAGTACTAGGACGTCTGGCTTCCAAAATGACATCCATAACATGCTTGGGTAGGAAAGAAGAAATCAAAGGCCCTGGATTAACCAGGCCGCCAAGCTGAGAGTTCTGACATGAGAGTATAGAACCTGACCCTGATGTTGGGACAGAAGGTTCGGAAACTGAGGTAAAACCCAAGGGGGCTCCAGACGTAGGTTTTTTAGAGTTGGGTACCAAAACTGTCGAGGCCAATTTGGGGCCAGCAAGATTATCATCTTGGGCTTGTCCTGTTTTATCTTTAATAATACCCGTGGAAGAAGAGGAAGAGGCGGAAAGGCATATCCCGAAAGGTTCCTCCAACTGAATGATAGGGCATCCACTTTCCAAGCTTCTTTGTGGAAAGTCCTGGTGCAAAAAGTCTGTAGTTGATGATTGAAGTGGGATGCAAAGAGGTCTATGTGAGGACATCCCCAGACTGCGGTTATCATCCTGAATATTTTGGTGTCCAGCATCCATTCGTGTGGATCCGGAAGGTTTCTGCTCAGACTGTCTGCCAGGAAGTTTAGCTTCCCTGGTAGAAACTGAGCTTGAAGGTCCAGATTGCAAGCTAGAGCTGTGTTCCATAGATCCATGGCTAGTCTGCAAAGGGGGTAGGAATGAGATCCCCCTTGCTTGTTTATGTACCACATAACTGTGGTGTTGTCTGTCCGTATTAGTAGTTGCCCTGGATGTAAAAGATTCCTGAAGGCCAGTAGAGCTTCCTGGACGGCTGACATTTCCTTTAAATTGATATGCAGGAGCCTCTGATCCTTTGTCCAAAGGCCCTGCAGACAGTTGCCCTGAAAATAGGCTCTCCAAGCATAATCCGAAGCGTCCGTGGTTAGAATGTGAGTGGCAGGAGGCAGACAGAAGGGTTTCCCTTTGTTTAGAGCACATGCCCTGGACCACCAAAGAAATTCCTTTTGAAGGCAAGGAAGGACGGAGATCAGTATGTCTAAACTGTGGCAATGCTGAGACCATACACTTTTTAGGTACCACTGTATTTTCCTTGTGTAGTCTTGCATATGGTACGAGAAGGATGCAGGAGGCCATGTAACCCAGAGCTTGCAGGAATCTCCTTGCAGATAGCGGAGTTAAAGTTGCCAAGATTTTGAAAGTTGAAGCCAGCTGTAACTGTTTTTCGGATGTTAGAAATGCCATCTGGGTTGTGATGTTTAGAAGAGCACCCAGAAAAGTTATCTGTTGTGAGGGTGTCAAATTTGACTTTTTTATGTTTACAGAGAAACCCAGGAACTTGAGGAGGTTCTGAACAAATTCTAGATGCTGGAGTAAGACATCCTTGCTGTCTGCCTGAATTAGACAATCGCCCAGATAAGGGTAAATTTGAATTCTCTTTAGTCTTCAGTAAGCTACTACTGGAGCCAGGCATTTGGTGAAGACCCTGGGCGCAGTAGACAATCCAAAGGGCAGTGCAGAGAATTGAAAGTGCCTCGATCCGGTCTTGAACCTGAGGTATTTTCTGTGTTCCTGCCTGATGGGAATGTGTAAATATGCCTCCTTTAAATCCAAAGTTACCATCCAAGCATCTTTGGACAGCATTGGAAGTAGCTGCTGTAGAGTAAGCATCTTGAATTTTGGAATCTCTAGAAAGGTGTTCAAGACCGACAGATCCAGAATGGGTCTCCATGAGTTTTGCTTCCTGGGGACTAGAAAGAGCCTTGAGTAAAAACCTTGTCCCATCTCTGAAAGTGGAACCAATTCTATGGCTTTCATAGCCAAAAGAGCTTCCACCTGGTTTAAGGCCTCTGTCCATTGATGTTTTGGAAGGTCTGGCCATCCGCTTGGCCTTGGCAGGGTATGAAAATGTAATGTGTAACCTCTTAGAACCACATCCAGAACCCACTTGTCTTGGGTTATAAGATTCCAATTTTGATAAAAAAAAAGAGGGAGTTTTCCTCCGAGAGGGGCTTCCAGGCAAGAAGTTCCTGCAGCCCAACAGAGGGAGTCATTGAGTTGGTTTCCTATGAGTTTGTGACCTGTCCTCTCCTCCCCTAGGGGTGGAAGCAGTCCACTGTCTTGGTCTATAAGAACCTTGTGTTTGAGGCCTTCCTCTGGAGCGTCTATATCTACCCCTCTGAGGCCTGTCTGAAGTGGGAAAGGACCAATTTTTAGAAGGCCAATTTCTGCTAAATCTTGGTGGCTGTACTTGCAAGAAATCTTTAACTGTTTGCATGGATTTCGCCTTATCCTCCATCTTTTTAATCACTTCTTCAGCTTTTGATCCAAACAAAACATTATGCTGAACAGGAGCATCCAATAATTTAGCTTTCACTTGTTCTGGCAAATTTTGTTCCTTTAGCCATGCATGCCTTCTAATGACTGTGCAGTAGCCCTACAAGAAGCCTCCAAGGCATCAAATCCACAGTGTAAACCATGCTTTCCAACTTGCTCAGTGGCATGCAATAAGTCATGTAATTCCTTATCATCTGCACAGGCAGAAATGGAAGTAAGCTTTTGTTTTAAAACAGACAAGAGAAATTGCTGGTATTTCAGCATATGAAACTGACAGTTTAAAGCCCTGATGGACAAAGTAGCAGAAGTGTACACTTTTTTGCCCCATCTTTCTAAAGATCTAGAGTCTTTTTCAGTGGGAATGGGATTTTTGGCAGAAGCGGCCTTAACTCCCTTAGGGCCCTGAGAAATGGTTTCAGGGTCAGCAGAAGGGTTCTTGTATAAAAACTGGTGGGAATCAGGAACCCTGTAATATCTATCCAGCTTGACAGGAGCAGGAGGAAAAGAATCAGGGGTTAAATTAGCCTCCGAAAAAGCATCATCCACAATATCCAAAACAGGAGGAATAGCCAGGGGTCTATGTTGGGGGAGAAGAAGAAAATCCCTTAGTCTTTTCTTAGATTCTGAACACTCTTGTCCTTCCCAGTGGAAATGTTCCCTCATTTCATGCAAAGTTTCCCCAAAAGAGAAATCCTCAGGGGGAGAAGCTGAGGGAACAGATTCCTCAGCATCAGAATCCTCATAAGGAGGGAAAGAATATTCCTGGTCAGAAGAGGAAACTGAAGAAACTGAAGAAACAGAAGCCTGATCAGAGGAATCATAATAAACATCTTGTCTTGGCCTTTTATCTGGAGGGGGATGTGAACCCCTAATCATAGTAAGTAAATCCTCTGCCATCTTGAGTAACTGTTTCTGTGACTTGGGAGCCGGTTCAGAAGAGGCCTGTGTTGCAGTCTTTGATTTAGAAGGAGTCTTTGCCTTTGCCTTTATTATAAGCTGAGTAGGCCTGAAAACCCCTTTGGAAGCCGGTACCTGCACAGCGGCTCCGGACCCATCCGAAGGAGCATTGTCCGAAGTTCCTGCAATAGAGATATTTAAAGGCCTTGTTGGTTCGTCATGAGAGTCCGTTTCGGCCATCGGTTCTGAAATGGCCGACGACAGGGGCTGCAAAAGCACCTCACTGACGACGGCTGAACCTGAAGCTGGCTCCACTTGTGCGCTATCATCAGATTTGGACCTCGGAGGCCTGTCTTTATCCTTGCGACGTTTGTGAACTCCGGTAGCTGGAACTGTATCCGACGACATTTTGTAGTTAAAGTGCCTACCGAAGTAATGAAAAGCAAAATCGTACCTTCGTTTAATTGTACGTTGATTGAATCTAACACAAAAGTGACAACTAGCTACGTCGTGGTCAGGGCCTAAGCCAGGAATACAGTAAGAATGAAAATCCTTATGAGGTATTTGCTTCCCACATGAAATGCAATTATTAACTTTTTCTGACATCGGACTGGAACAAGAAAAAGTTTTCCCAACGGGGTACTTAGCTTTGAGTGGAGAAGAAAGTCCTCGGACTGAAGTTTATCAGAAAAAATTGTCAGGAGTCAGCCGACCGGCACTTGCGAACTGCTATCACCGCACGGCCAGAAAGACTGGAGAAGATGGCGTCGGCTGTCAGCTTTGTACTCCTGGCACTCTGACGTCAGGGAGCGTGGTTGAACAGCCGACGCCGGACCCAGACTTTGGGATTCTGGCCGACCGAGGACTGCCTGCCGGCAGGGGAGAACCCTACAGTCATGACTGCAACAGTGAAACACGATGAACATCTGTGAAAGGTAAACAGCCAGCTAAAACAGAAAGGCTGCAAGACACACACACCATCTGATCATACACCCTAAGTTTTTGTTGCTATCTCCTACAAATATATCTAGTGGGACAATGGTCAGGGGACAGTCTACTGTCCCTGGCAATAGGTCTCTTTCCTCAGACAACTCCTATATTTAAAAGTGTTTGGTTCTCCCATACCTTTAACAGGTACTGATCCAGCCCTGATGTGTTTAACCACCAGTTAATAGTGTTCATTACAGCTGCAAAGAGGGAGTAGAGACAATAGGTAAGTGGTTTGCAGAACTGTCGCTGGCCATGCCAGAGTCAATAACCATAGGCTGAGGCAATAATTTTACTTTTTCTTTTTAGGTACAAATCAGAGTGGAAGCAGCAGGGCTGTGAATATTGCCCAAGCTGTAAACACAGTAGGGGAAAAAACAATTACCAGTACAGTAAGTCAAAAATTCGCTAGTAAGCACCAAGCACACTTTACAAGTAAACACAAGCAGTACACTAAAAATTGTGTCACCAGACTTTAAACTTCTAGTCAGAAATCAGAAACATTATTAATAAACCTGTTGTCTGTCTAACCCTCAGCTCCTCACACAATATATACTTCCCCAAAAGATCTCTTAGATTAGAAGAAAAACTCCTCCTAACTATACATAAACCTACCAAATCCTCTGGTCAAAGACTATACACCTACTCTGCATCAAACATTTTGAATTCCCTTCCACTAACATTTAGACATATCTGTAGTCTGCCCTCTTTGAAATGCTTGTTGAAAACAATTCTTCTCCAAATCTTGGATCTGCTCCTGATCTAATTAAGGCTGAAGTTCAGAATGAATCTCTTTTCTATCTCCCTACCTCTTTTCATCCTATTCAGGTTTCTCTCTCTCGCTCTCTGCTGTTTCATTAATATTCTCTATCTCTCGTTTCTATCCATCTAATGGTCTATTTAGCCGTAAATAACTGCACTACAAGAATAATGATTCTTTGCTTTTGATTTCCATTTTTTCCATTTCGGATTATACCATATCTTAGATCTTCTTATGCTACACTGTGTTTCTGCTCTTTCCCCCAAAATTTGGGGCGGGAGGACCCTTGGGAGGGGAGAACCCTCAGCAGATCAAAAAAACCCAGAAATTTAAATAAAACCCGTAAAAAAAAAAAAAAAAAAAAAAAAAAAAAAAAAAAAAAAAAAAAAAAAAAAAAAAAAAAAAAAAAAAAAAAAAAAAAAAAAAAAAAAAAAAAAAAAAAAAAAAAAAAAAAAAAAAAAAAAAAAAAAAAAAAAAAAAAAAAAAAAAAAAAAAAAAAAAAAAAAAAAAAAAAAAAAAAAAAAAAAAAAAAAAAAAAAAAAAAAAAAAAAAAAAAAAAAAAAAAAAAAAAAAAAAAAAAAAAAAAAAAAAAAAAAAAAAAAAAAAAAAAAAAAAAAAAAAAAAAAAAAAAAAAAAAAAAAAAAAAAAAAAAAAAAAAAAAAAAAAAAAAAAAAAAAAAAAAAAAAAAAAAAAAAAAAAAAAAAAAAAAAAAAAAAAAAAAAAAAAAAAAAAAAAAAAAAAAAAAAAAAAAAAAAAAAAAAAAAAAAAAAAAAAAAAAAAAAAAAAAAAAAAAAAATAAAAAAAAAAAAAAAAAAAAAAAAAAAAAAAAAAAAGATATCTGCGTTACCCCAACATCTCCAACGCCCATGAGAACTCCTCAAAGAAAAACATGGGGTTGCAGAATTTGGAATCCTTGGTTTGCTTTAAAAAGGCGTCAGCCTAAATTGGTTGGAAATATCCAAAGCCATGGAGAGGATCATAAGCCTAGATGGGACTTGATTTTGCATCCCAGTTGCATTGAAAAACTCATGTCAAACAAATGTTAACTTTACATCACAGATGGGTTGCAAACTGGCAAAGAACCCACAGGGTCAGAGTTGCTGGGTCAGACTCAAAGCCTGTCAGTGGTGTCACAAGTCCTGGGCCCACTCTTGTTTGGCATCTACTTTTCAGTACAAGCAAACACAGGAGGTTATTGACAAAGTTTGCAGATGACTGCAAACTGCCATAGAAAAACACATCTGACACAGATATCCTTCAGAAGGGTCTCACAGAAGCGGATAACTGGTGCCAGAGCCATGGCCTAAAGTTAAATGCCAAAAATGCATAGTCATACCCTTGGAAAAACAAGGTTACCCTAGCTACCAAATGGTGGCAATCCACTGAGCACAGAAGAAGAAGTTATCAGGACTACTAGGGACTGGGTTGATAGTAGTCTAATAGTGCATTTTGTAGCTGCATTAGGAGACTATTCTACATTTGCCCACCTTATCATGAAAGGATTCTCATCTAGATCAAGGAGGTCATAGTAGTCTCCTATACTCATCACTCATCAGGTAATGATTGGTACAATGCCCCATTGAATGTATCCTGACCCGACGCGCAGCAGCTGGAGGCCACAAAAAGTTCCTCACAAAAGGATAAAGATTCTCAAACATCTGTACCATACTGCTAGGCTAGAAAGAACAGCTCTATTCAATTAAACACCTTTTAACTCAAGTGACACACGCCTAACATACAAGGCCATATCGACCAGATTTGATGAATATGCTTCACCTCAAAAAAATCTAGATCCGTCAGAGCCACAGGGCAGGAGACTTAAACCTGTTCTGACTAATAATAGGGTACTGGAGGATAGATTCATCACCCAAAGACTCTATGCACCAATGGAATAAAATCCGGTGCCGGGCAGAGCACACCTCGCTGCGGCGCATTCAGAGAAATCTTGATAATGGATGGGAGATCGCAGATACCTTTGGGATTACCTCAGTGTCACTGCTCAACAGAGCCTCAGCAAAATAATGGTATAGTTCCCCATACTAAAGGGGTGGCATGAAAGCCTGAAATTATAGTGGAAGCTTTATGTAATGCCCTCGGGCAGATAGTCTAGTATGAACCTATGAACCTATGAACCTAAGCTGGTTGCATAAGTGTGCACAAATACTTTGTTGAAGCACTTTTTGATTTAATTGCAGCATTCAGTCTTCTTGGGTAGGAGCTTATCAGCATGGCACATCTTTGACTTGGCAATATTTGCCCACTTTTCCTTGCAAAAGCACTCCAATTTTGTCAGATTGTAAGGGCATCTCTTTCACAGAAAGGCTGCAAGACACACACACCATCTGATCATACACCCTAAGTTTTTGTTGCTATCTCCTACAAATATATCTAGTGGGACAATGGTCAGGGGACAGTCTACTGTCCCTGGCAATAGGTCTCTTTCCTCAGACAACTCCTATATTTAAAAGTGTTTGGTTCTCCCATACCTTTAACAGGTACTGATCCAGCCCTGATGTGTTTAACCACCAGTTAATAGTGTTCATTACAGCTGCAAAGAGGGAGTAGAGACAATAGGTAAGTGGTTTGCAGAACTGTCGCTGGCCATGCCAGAGTCAATAACCATAGGCTGAGGCAATAATTTTACTTTTTTCTTTTTAGGTACAAATCAGAGTGGAAGCAGCAGGGCTGTGAATATTGCCCAAGCTGTAAACACAGTAGGGGAAAAAACAATTACCAGTACAGTAAGTCAAAAATTCGCTAGTAAGCACCAAGCACACTTTACAAGTAAACACAAGCAGTACACTAAAAATTGTGTCACCAGACTTTAAACTTCTAGTCAGAAATCAGAAACATTATTAATAAACCTGTTGTCTGTCTAACCCTCAGCTCCTCACACAATATATACTTCCCCAAAAGATCTCTTAGATTAGAAGAAAAACTCCTCCTAACTATACATAAACCTACCAAATCCTCTGGTCAAAGACTATACACCTACTCTGCATCAAACATTTTGAATTCCCTTCCACTAACATTTAGACATATCTGTAGTCTGCCCTCTTTGAAATGCTTGTTGAAAACAATTCTTCTCCAAATCTTGGATCTGCTCCTGATCTAATTAAGGCTGAAGTTCAGAATGAATCTCTTTTCTATCTCCCTACCTCTTTTCATCCTATTCAGGTTTCTCTCTCTCGCTCTCTGCTGTTTCATTAATATTCTCTATCTCTCGTTTCTATCCATCTAATGGTCTATTTAGCCGTAAATAACTGCACTACAAGAATAATGATTCTTTGCTTTTGATTTCCATTTTTTCCATTTCGGATTATACCATATCTTAGATCTTCTTATGCTACACTGTGTTTCTGCTCTTTCACTTTTCCAATTATGCAACACGTTACATTTTTACATTATTTTTCTATTCTTTGTACAAACTATATACTTAGATTGATATCCATTCTGTTTAAAAAAAAAAAACATAATAATTAGGACTGTGGAGCTTTTCTACCAATGCCTTCAATGAAAACAGGCACAATTAGACCCAAACTTTCCTGGTAAACAAATAAAAAAATCAATATCACAAAAAACATTTACTACCCCAGAAATTATAAACACTAATTCTGTTAAAAACTAACAAATGGGAAAAAATGCACATTCAGACTGTAAAAGCACAGCCCAAATACTTCATATTTTATAAAATTATAATTTTTCCAACACAAAAATGAAAAATAAGCCAAGTAAACAAAGCAGAAGCACATATACAGTGGATATAAAAAAAAAGTGTACACACCCGTTTTAAAATGCCAGGTTTTTGTGATATAAAAAATGAGACCACAATAAATCATTTCAAAACATTTCCCACCTTTAATGTGACCTATAACCTGTACAATTCAATTGAAAAGCAAACAAATCTATTAGGGGAAACATATATAAATAAAAAATGTATAATAAGCTGGTTGCATAAGTGTGCACAAATACTTTGTTGAAGCACTTTTTGATTTAATTGCAGCATTCAGTCTTCTTGGGTAGGAGTTTATCAGCATGGCACATCTTTGACTTGGCAATATTTGCCCACTTTTCCTTGCAAAAGCACTCCAATTTTGTCAGATTGTAAGGGCATCTCTTATGCACAGTCCTATTCAGGTCACTCCACAGATTTCCTATTGGACATAGCTCTAGGCTCTGGCTGGGCCATTCCAAAACTTTAATTTTCTTCTGGTGAAGCCATTCTTTGCTTGATTTGGATGCAATGCTTGGGGTCATTGTCATGTTGAAAGGTGAAATTCCTCTTCATCTTCAGCATTCTAGCAGACGTCTGAAGGTTTTGGGCCAAAAGTGACTGGTATTTGGAACTGTTCATAAAATTCCCTACACCTTCCCTACACCTTGACTAAAGTCCCAGTTCCAGCTAAAGAAAATCAGCCCCAAAGCATGACACTGCCACCACCATGCTTCACTGTGGGGATGGTGTTCTCTTGGTGGTGTGAAGTGTTTTGCGCCAAACGTGCATTTTGGAATTGTGGCCAGAAAGTTCAACCTTGGTCTCATCAGACCATAACACATTTTCCACATGCTTTTTGGAGACATTATGTATTGTTTTGCAAATTTTAGCCGGGCCTGGATGTTTTTCTGTGTAAGAAAAGGCTTCCGTTTTGCAATCCTAGGCCAGACATATGGAGAATACGGGAGATTGTTGTCACATGTAGTACACAACCAGTACTTGCCAGAAATTCTTGCAGCTCCTTCAGTGTTGCTGTAGGTCTCTTGGCAGCCTCCCTGACCAGTTTACGTCTTGTCTTTTCATCAGTTTTGGAGGGACGTCCAGTTCTTTCACTGTTGTCCCATATTTTCTCCACTTTTTGATGTCTGTCTTCACTGTGTTCCATGGTATATCCAATGCTGTGGAAACTGTTTTGTACCCTTCTCCTGATTGGTACCTTTCAACAATAAGATATCTGTGATGCTTTGTAAGCGGTCTGCGAACCATGGCTTTTGCTGTAGCGGGTAACTGAGTAAATGTCAGAAAAATCCTACTAGGACAGCTGAACTTTATTTGGGGTTAATCAGAGTCTCTTTAATTGATGGCAGATGTGTAGCCACGAAGACTGAATACTATAATTAAATCAAAAGGTGCCTCAACAAAGTATTAGTTTAAGGGTGTGCACACATACGCAACCAGCTTATTGTACGTGTTTTTTTTTTTTATTTCTTATAATTTTTCCCCTAACAGATTTGTTTTTCAATTGAAGTGTACAGGTTATAGATCACATTAAAGGCGGGAAAAGTTTTGAAATGATTTATTGTGGTCTCATTTTTTATATCACAAAAACCTGGCATTTTAACAGGGGTGTCTAGACTTTTTATATCCATTGTATGTACTGCTGCTGCTGTGATAGTTCAGCCTTGAACTAAATGAAAATATGCCCATTAACTAATTTTGTTCCACATGAATGAGATTCATGACTTTTCACTGCTGAATTACAGTGCCCCTAGTGAGGTGGTGAGCAGCAGATGATTTTTATTAGTTTTGTAACCAGAAAATGTTAAAGAATTAACAGTACATTGTCCCATTTTAAACTTCTGAACTTAGTTCAGCATATCAATGTGCTAATGTTAATTCTCTCTGCTGAAAATAAATTCCTAGTAGGATGACAAGGACCCTCTGAGGTAATAGAGAAAGTGAACATGGTGAACTGCAAAGTAAGACCATCCAAAACAGGAAATCAGAGCAGATGGAGTGGTGTTGAAACTATGGAGGGAAACTGAAGCTTTTGTGTTGGCATTGGAGATGAGACAAATACTAGTTAGCATGTTGTCAGGGAAATCTAACCCTTCTGTTGAAGTGGACAAAATTATGTTTGTCACCCAGCAGCAAGAAAGTTTTCTTTTTTTTATGCGCTACCAGATAGAACAGATTTACTACAGCATCGTACTGAAACTGTGCCAGTTGCTTGTGGCTCAGTGATTGCATCAGGAATTCTCAGAATAACCCATTTGAAGTAGCTTGGGAAGATCAGGTGGTAGTGAATGAAACCTTTAATGTCGGGATTGTCGATTCAAGCCCCATGTTGGGTGAGTCTGTTTTCTTGGAAGTGAGTTAGCTTTCTTGTAGTTCAGGGTTTGATTCCTTCAACCTTCATTTGTCTACAGTTTGAGTCTTTGCATTCACTTAACTGGACAGTGCTGTGGTAAGTTGGGCTAGCTTTGTGAAAAGTCTCCTATACCACATACCTAGTAGTTGTCTGTAAATCTAGAAAAGTAAGTGTAAAACAGTATGAATAACAGAAGTGTTCTTCAGTCTCATTGTCGCAGAAACCTATGGGTAGTGTCCTGCCAAGGACATAGCACCCTGCCAGCTTTCCAAATCTCTAACTCCTCTCCCTTTAAATCATCCTGGCTGCTGATATACTTCCCTCCAAAAAGGGTGCAGACTATCAATAAACCAGAGTGAGTTACAGCTTCAATATTTTCCTGCCGCATCAAGGAGAAACATTTCTGTGGCTCTTGAAGAACAGCAGTAAAGCTTCTTGCCTAAGAGAAAAGATTGTCTGTGGGTAATCCTTGCGTCTGCCAGATATTTTTTATTGAATGTTTGTGGCATTATTCTCATCTAGTTTGATACGTATGTATATATAAAAAGCTGCTGTTTGAGGTATGCCACCTTAAGAATAACAGCTTCTCTCAGTAATGACTGTTAATATAAAAAGTTAACACACTCCTGTTAAAATGCCAGGTTTTTATGATATAAAAAATCGAGACCACAATAAATCATTTTAAAACTTTACCCACCTTTAATGTGACTTGTAACCTGTACAATTCAATTGAAAAACAAACAAATCTTTTAAGGGAAAAATTATAAAAAATAAAAAGCTTACAATAAGCTGGTTGCATAAGTGTGCACACCCTTAAACTAATACTATGTCGAAGCACTTTTGCTTTAATTACAACATTCAGTCTTCGGCTTTGTATTAGAGCATTACCCCACGGCGATTTTCCCGCAGGAATAGACGTGGCCTGCATGATTGACATGGCAATCCTGTGTGATGTTGCATGGTAATCATGGGTGAGTGACACACCATGCAGATTATCAAATGGCCTGGAGAATATTCATCATATGGTCGTACCTTGGCGCATACTACTCAACCTGTTAGAGCAAGAAATCTGGACAAAGTCACCAGTAATGGGGGGGACAAAGGCCCAAAAAATAGGGACGCTTTTTTAAATATTGCTCTTACCAACTTAGAAAATTGATAGAATAACAGATTTTGCATCAGCATGAATTTTTATGAAGGGTATGAAGTGTGAAACTCAAATGTCTTGTTTGTTTCTCGCACTAACCCTTAATTTACCAGAAAACCACAGTTTTATGAGAAACAGAACAAAAGTATGAGGCAAAAATCTGGACATTCTGCAAAAATCTGTACACTTGAGAGATATGCATTGGCGTTCTTGAAATAGGGCCATTCCAAGGGAGTTTTTCAGTATGGAGTTAAACTCAGTATGTACTATACGTTTGTACAGGAATTGCTTTAACAGGGGGATGAGCCACCCCCCTGCAATAAATAAAGGTATCTTACTGACTCAGAATATAGTCTCCTGCTAATTGTATAGCTTTTAAAAGAAATGCAGCTACAATTCAGGCCATTTCAAATGCCATTTGCAGATTCATCACTCATCATAAAATGACCACCACTGCAAACCACTTGAAAAGGCTAACTGGCTACTGTTTCACAATGTGCTGACTTTCTACTTGCCTCTCAAATACTTAAAAGTTAAGAATGACACCTTCCCTCCACTAGTTTCCAGACTATGCAGAGATGCACCAACACACAACCTTAGACATCTTAACTGCTCATGTCCTCTCCTCCAAACCTCCCACCAACCAAATTTGCTACATAGGCCATGCTTTCACAGTCCTTGGTACCAAACTGTAGGAATCTCTCTCTCTTACACCATTTTCCATTCACAAATAAAAGTACATTTCAAAACTCCTGGAAAATGCAACTGCTACCTCTCTAGTCCTAACTTAACCTCTTCATTCCCTTCTTCCATCTACATACCTTGTTCAGTTGTTTCAGTATGCCATCTTTGATTTCCACTTGTACATATTGTACTCAATCTGTATATAAAAAAATAGTTATGTACTCACCATAAGTTTCATAGGTAAGTACTAGGCTATTTGGCCCTAGGGCCTATATAAGCATAGCCAAAAATGTACCCTGGCTTTCGCCACCCAAGAAAATCATCATATCCTCGGTGTGTGTGTGTGTGTGTGTGGGGGGGGGGTGTAACAGAAAAAGAAAGAGAAGGGTATTTGTGACTTTTTGCAGGGTATATGGATGAAAGTTCGTAATTCTGAGATTTTCTTGGTTTGGATTTAATTGCATCTGTGTTGTCCATTTTCATTTTGTCCTCACATATGGGGCTCGGATCCGTAAGTGCATCACTGACATCTTCCATCCCTGGTGGATACCTCCCTTGCCCCAGGGCAAAACAATACACAATTCTCCCCACCCTGCTGACTCTACCAGACAGCACATTTGGATGAGCGAGGGTCCTAGAACACAGTGGTCTCCAAATGGTATGAGATGGGCTCCCAGAGAAGCAGACAGGCTGTCACAGGGCTGCAAATGCACCTAAGCGGAGTCATCAGCCACTGGCAATCTCGGGAAGGTGGACATATAGGTATCATACCGCTCTCATTTTTTTGAATAACTGGAAGAGAAGATCTGCCTCAGGGGAAGACTATAACAATATGGCTACTCACACACAGTCCTTAAGCCATCTGTTCTCCAGGAAAACAGAGTCTAGCCTGCTCCTACAAGTTTTTGGGGTAAAAGACTGGAAGATAGACAACTTGACATCATGCTCAGCTCCCTAAATAAATCACAAAACCAGAGTGGGTGTCTTTATATAGAATTTGTTACCAACAACTTCATGGCCCTTTCTGACAGACATAAGAACAGATTTTGAACTAGAGGAAAAGGAAGGGCCCCCAATGGGGTATTTACCTACCCGACAACCAAGAGATGAAGCTGAATAAATGGTACTACCAGACGTAAAGCTGATGAGAGTCTGCAAGAATGTACCAATGGCAAGAAACTTCCGAGTCTGGGCTCATGTATACACCCCTCACTTTTATATAATCTCATGCCAACAGCAAACATACACAGTGCTAAGAAGAAGCCTAAAGCTGTGTAGACTGGCCGGGTGTACAGTATCCTCAGTAGGATATGTACTATACACAATACCTACTGCACCAGTCATTAAAGGAGAACCGCACCCACAGACTAAAAAAACATGTTTAATTCATCATGGTTTGGTGTTTCCTACATTTTACCACCACTCTGGGACTATTTATAGGTTTTTAAATATTTTTATATGTAATTTCTGAGTCCGACCACATGGGGTCTGGCATCTTGAAGTAATTCTGATTGTTTAGTCAGCCTCTAGGTATCCCATAATTCAGTGCTTGTCTGTAAAAAAATTACATCATGTAGGCCTCTTTCTTCCTAAAGCTTATGTCACTGCACTGATTTTACATGCACACACTATCTTTCAGTCAGTTAGTTTTAAGTAACATGTCATGCCATTCAATGACTACTTAAAACACAAATAGTGCAAATGCCATAGAACAGACTTTCAAAGTGCTTTTTACTGCTGCTTCTTTTTAGAATGGATAAACTGCAGTCTTTTGTGAAGCCTGAATTTGTACTATTTTGACTCATCTCCCATCCCCCTTCACACCTAACTTTCCTAGCTGTCAAAGTGCCAAGTGTAATTTGACCGGGTTCCTAATGTGATTGACAGTTCACAGCAGGAGACTTGACTCATGTACTGTTTCCTTGTTCTTGCCTTTACTTTCTGTATGGTTAAGGGAAGGACCGGGAAGCTGTGACATCACAGCATGGTGGGTTTTTAGGACGGTAGTGGTGATGTCAGTTTGGGGAGGGAAATGGCCGGAAAACTCTCTGTACTCAGTGGCCTTGATGACATCAGTGAATTGGAGACTTTTCCAGGGTGGGACAAAAGTTTTTTGAAAGTGAAACCAACACAGTACAGTAAGCTACTGTTCCAGGGGAGAGAAACAGTCAAAAATATTTTAAATACTGTACTGTTGTTTATTCACAGCAGGGACAGTAAATAGGGAGAAAAAGAGACGGAGAAGTTGAATATTTAATAATAGAATCCCATTGCTCTCCTTTAATGAAGAACATCTACATAAATGAACACGTAATGACAGCAAAAACAGCTGCTCCTAACAAAACTGAGGTAGAAGAGAAAAAATACTAAAAATTGGAGGTACTAGAATGTTTGTGGAAAATGAACGGTTATACAACAGGCAAAACACAAGCAGGCTTATCCCAAAAATCAGGGGATATTGACAGGAAAGTGCAAGACTTGTGCTATAACCAGCGGTCTTCAGAAAATGTTTTTTGGATGATCAAAGACAAGTTGAATACAGAGCAGGCCAACGAGGAAATAACATTTAACCAACAAAAACAGAGACAGCAAGCTAAAGGAGACTCTGCTTCTCAATATTTTGACAATAGCAAGGTCTATATGACAGAGTCTGTTCCAAAAGAAAATGCTTGAGAGAGTATAAAAAAAAAAAAAAAGCCCAGCAGATGACTAAAAGCATCAAAAGTACCTTGTACTTGGCAGAGCGGGATGATCAGAAGAAAATACGCAACATGATATTAGTGAATAAATGGGAGAGCTATAAAGCACAAGTTCCATTACATATAGTTTTAAAACTAGTGGCTGAAAAAAGACTTGGTAACTGGGTAAACTGGTGTGAGGTTTGTTCTACAGTTCTTCCCTTTGTGTCATTAATGTTTAGGACACTGAAGGGACAGACGTAATAACCGTTACAGCTTTTTGCCCTTATTAATATAAATAGCTTTAAATTTGCACGTTATATTGTAAAGCAATTCTGTACTTTAAAAAGTCAAGAGGTATTTTGAATGTGAAGTGGGGAGTTATTAGTGACTGTTGTATATGATAAAGATAATAAACTTATACTAATATGTCCAAACTTTATACCATGACACTATAAGAAAAGTTGTAAAGTAACAGTTATTATAATGTTGTGTTCTTGGGCTGCTGGGTGTGTAAAAGCATACTGCTCGTATTATACACAGAATTATAAAAAAATCCCTTTACAGAGGTGGATATCTAGGCAAATACCTTTAAACTTTGGAAAAGTATATATTTTTAGGTAAGTAGCCTTAAAACAAAAAAACATGAAATGTACATTTCTTATCTGGAAAAAAAAAAATCAGTAGTTTATTTTGTTTCATTACCACAAGCATTTAGTTGGAGGAAAGAAGTCTACAGGTACAAGTAATTAATCATGAGAGATCAGAACACTGTTCTATGAGAAATTTACAAGTTTAGTTCTTGCATTTGTAAACGTTCTTGTTTTTTTGCCTCCCCTTCCCCAGAGTCTTTTCCCCCCTGAAAAAGAAAAAAAAAAGTCTGGAAATACATGACATGAGTTCAACGACAGGTGAAAAGAAAAAAAATTACAAGATCAGCCTGCCAAACATGATAACTGTGTGCATGCAAGCTGCAAACACACATTCTAAAGACCTGTTGTGCACAATATGCGAGAGTAATATATTTTTCTCATAGGTTTATACCAGGCTAACAACCACAAGGGCCCTTTGCAACCCAAATGTGACCCACAAATTTGATTTATATTCGATTTATAGGGGATGATTTACTGGCTGCCTCTGTCCATCAGAGAAAAAGGAGCCAGTCCAGGGATGAATGTCCCCATTACCCATCCACAGGTTCAAATTGGGCTTAAACAGGGATAAGGAGGAACTCTGCTTCACATGGATGGGGAGTCTATTCCAGAAAATGGGAATTCTCTGAGAAACATATCTGTCTCTCCAACATGTCCTACTTATGTCGCAAACAAAATTTTGGCCTTTTAATCTAGTAGTTCTGATGCAGTCTGTTTCGCATATGTGTAGAAGATTCTGCAAAACAGGGTCCAGGTATGCCTTTTTGCCAGGCAAAGATCACCACTCACGGATCTGTATGATAAGAGACAGGACATTGAGGCAATCAGCAGGGAACATTGAATTTACTCGGTTTTCTTGTTGTAAGGAACCTCTGTCAACGTCCCAGCTGCTGCATATGTCTGGACAGGTAAATACCAAAGGGGGCATTATACTCTATGAAGGACGAACACAGTGGGATGATGCCCTCTCTGGACCTATATGCTGTGCCTTTGCTTATAAAAACTGAGTAACATAGAAGGATTTTGTTACTACCTTGGGCACATGTTCGTCAAAGGCTAGGTTACTATCTACACAAGTTCCCAGATCCCTGACTAATGAACTGACTTTTTAAGGGTGTTTCACCGATGATGTAGTTACCCAGGGTAGCAGACTCCCCAAAAGGTGCTATAATGCATTTCCTGGTACAAGGTTTTAAGCCATGGCTTTGGCACCAAGTTTGTCTGCATTAGACCTTCCTGAAGGGTGCTCTCATCTTGGAAGGATTCAATGACTGCTCCCAGTTTGCAATCATCTGCAAACTTGGTTAGCCAGAGGCCTTGGATATCTGCTTTGACATCTGAGAAGTAAATACCAAAGAGGAGTGAGCCTACCACAGAGGGGGATTCCACTGGTTACCAGACTCTTTATGGAGGTGACCTCACCAATTCTAACCTCCTGAATGCTATCAGTGAGACAGTTTACTGTATAACCCCCTTTATAATATGCGGGACAGCTAGGTCTCAGTTAACCGGCACCCATAGGGATTGGAATATGCCGGATAACCACAGTTTCTGGTTGCTTGAGTTACTATTAAAAATAGGCCTGACTAATAGTGTACCCTATACTATTTGTTTGGTTTGACTTGTTGGTAGGTTGGGGAAAAAGGGAATTTATTCCCATCTTATAGGTTCATAGGTAGGTACTAGGCTATCAGTCCTGGGGCCTATACAAGCCCAGCCAAAAAGGTACCCTGGCTTTTTCCACCCAAGAAAATTATTTTCCTGTGTCACTGTCGAGCAGAGCCACAGAGGTGATCCCGGGGTGAATTTCCTATTTCCCATCCAATCATCAAGATTTTTTTTGAAGAGTGCTAATGAGGAGCTTTGTTTGATATAGACAGGTAGTTTATTCTAGAGTATGAGAAGTCTCTGGGACAGGAATCTATCCCTCCGGCATGTTCTGTTTATTCTGGTGACAAGGTTTAGGTCCCTAGAGCGTGTAGCTCAGAGGGATTGGGATTTCTTTAAGTGGAGCATGTCCAACAGCTCTGGGTTTGACATAGCTTTGTATGTTATGCAGAGATCACCTCTGAGTAGGCGATATGCGATGGAGTAAAGCTGGAGTTTTTTGAGACGGTCTGCGTAGGGCATCTGAGGCCGGTAATCCTCTTTGTGAGGTATTTCTGCGGCCTTTCCAGTTCTTGTAGAGGTCTTGTGAGGTACATACCAAAAGGGGCGTTGTACTCTATAATGGGTCTAATGAGTGATGAGTAGAGGGGAACAATGACCTCTTTTTTTCTGGATGACAAATCTTTTGTGATGAGGTGTGCCACATAGAAGGGTTTCCTGACTACTGTGGCAATGTGATTATCAAAGGAGACACTACTGTCCACCTGTGTCCCAAGGTCTCATCACACTTTCGGTGTTAAGTATACTACCGCCTATGTAGTAGTTCATGGGTACAGAGTTTTTACCAAAGGGGATGACAATGCACTTTTTGGCATTGAGCTTCAGGCCATAGCTTTGACACCAGGCATATGTCTCAGTGAGGCCCTTTTGTAGGATGTCCACATCATTAGGAGTTTTGATTATGGCTCCTAGTTTGCAGTCATCTGCGAACTTCGTTAGCCAAAGACCTTCTGTGTTAGGCTAAGAGGAGGGAACCCAGGACTGAACCCTGTGGTACTCCACTTGTCACTGGTCTGAAGTCAGACTTGGAGTCTGCTACTTTCACAGTGTGGGTTCTGTCAGTGAGCCAGTTGGCAACCCATCTTGTGACATAGGGATTTATACCTAGTTTAGTGAGTTTATCTATAATTCCAGAGTGGGGGATGGTGTTGAAAGCCTTGGCAAGATCTAGATAGGCTGTGTGAACCACCTTACCCTTGTCTACGAGTTTGGTGACTGCTTCAAAGTCGTCTATCTGGTTTAGGAGACATGATCTGCCTTTTACAAACCCGAACTGGGTGGGATCCAGAGTTTGGAGATTACCAATGTCTTTGTTTATAAGTTCCATGATGATACGTTCCATGGCCTTGCAGACCAGGCTCATCAGGCTAATGGAGCGGTAGTTCCCGGGGTCTGTGGTGGCTCCCCCCTTGTGGAGTGGGATAACCGTTGCTGTGCACCATTCAGCAGGCACAAAGCCTGAGGTGAAGCTATGATTGAACATGGTACTTAGGTGGGGTGCCAGTTCGTTCTGTAGTTCGTGTAGAACGCAGCCTGGGATGTTGTCTGGTCCCATGGATGCTGTGTTCTTGGCTTTGGAGACTGTGGTTTTTACCTGTGCAGCCGTGATTACAGGAACTTTGCATTCTTCCGGTATAGAGATGGGCTCTTTAGGGGGTGAGAGGGGGGGTAAAGTTAGTACTGAACCTATCTGCCAGGATGCTGGCAATATCAGTTGGGTCTGTATATTTAGTGCCATTGTGCTGTAATTCAGAGCAGATCTGAGTGTTGCCATTGAGATTCTTGACATAGCTATAGAATGATTTGTGGTTGTCTTTAGAATCAGTGGCGTTTTGTTTTCGTAACTAGCTTTGGAGGATTTTATCAGGGATCGCAGTTTCTTACTGAGGCTGACCAGGGAGCTCCTCCACTTGTGGGATTTTACTCTCTTTTGCAAGAGTTTCTTCCTTCTATTGTACAGTTTGTTTATGGCAGGGGACCACCAGATTGGCTTCCTTTTTTTGGAGGATAGCATCTTGGTTCTCCTTGGGATAGCACGATCCATGCACTCATGTAAGTGCTTATAAAGTGCAATTGTGTAGGATTCGGGTGTATTAACTGTATTGTCCATCTGCATGGGTGTCATGAAGTTCACCACTTCTGTCTTAAGAAGCATGAAGTTGGCTTTGGAGAAATTTCTTACCATGGTTTCCTTAATGGGGTGGAGGCAGGATGTGGCTATCTAGGGTAATTAGCTTAGGGTCAGATCGGACCAATGAGGCAATGACTTCAGGTGTGGAACACCGGTCACTCATATTGGTAATGACTAGATCTAGGATATTGTTGCCCTTGGTGGGGGTGTGGATAAGTTTATCCAGAGCATTGGAGTTTATGAATTCCAGAAAGCGTTGAGCGAAGGAGTTGGTACACGAGTAGTTTTCCCAGTTAATGGTGGGGTAGTTGAAATCGCCCATTATTAGGGTGTTTGGTTGAACCCTAATATTTTCCAGTACATCAAGAAACGAGGAGTGGGAATCCTGGGGCATGGTGGGTGATCTGTAGCAAGCTACAATTTGGATTGCAGTTTTGCCCAGAGTTAGTTGCACTTGGATAACCTCGGCTGCATTATGCTGAGCAACTAACCTGGAGGTGTGGATATCCTTAATGAATATGGACACACCTCCGCCTTTGGTGTTCTGGTCCAGGTTACATGGCTGAAAAGTGTGGTATGAGTTATAGCCTGGTAGTGCAGAGGTGCTCTCTGCAGCCTTGAACCAGGTCTCAGTTACTGCACAGATATCGATCTTCTCTATTTTAAGGAGTGCCTCAAGTGAGTGCATTTTGAGATTTAGACTTCTAGCATTGCGTAGCATCACCATCAGTTTTTGCTTGCCTGCTCCTGTTACGGTGGTGAATTTGTCATTTGAACCTTGCCTAAAAAAGGCACTATAGGGGCGGCTAGAACCTTAGCCAGTATCCGGAATCCCAGGGGTGACCGGTGCAGGCCATCTCTGGCAAAGCATCGTGGTCTGTCGACCATGTCATCCCAGGCAGACAGATACTGGATCCCTTTAGAATGGCACCAGAAGCTTAGCCAATTGTTGAAGTCAATCATTTTGTCCTTGTACTGCAGCATCATTCTGGGTGATGGCAGAATGCTACTCAGGGCTAGGGTCATACCTGCCTGGGCTACAAGATCGGAGAGCTCTTCCATGTCTCTTTTCATGTAGTCCTGGGAGGTACGTCTCAGGTCGTTCACACCAACATGGACAATGACAGAGTCATATTTGTACTTGTTGTGGAGTGACCTGAGTGCGTGGGTTACGTGGCGGATCCTGGCACCACACAGTAACCTTCTCCTTGTTTAGCCTGGTGAGTGGGACATCAGTGTGCCTATGACTATAGACTAGTGTGTTGGGTACGTTGTTTTGCCTTACTGGCTGTGGTTGAGTGGCAGACTGAGTCTGCAGGCTGTGTCACTTGGGTTGTGTTGGGGGTGGAGGTTGCTTGCATTTCTGCTTTGGATGTCTCTGTTGCTTGAGTAGATTATTATGGAGAGCCTCCGCGAATGTTTTTGTGTTTCTATGTGTAGATTTTGGTGGTGTAGATTTAGTGAGACTATGTGATGAGTGTGGTGTGGTGCAAGTGTTTACCTTCTCCTCTTGACTGTCAAGTTCAGTCTTGATTGGAGAGAGCTTTACCTCCAGTTTGGCTAGATAAGTGCATCTCTCACAGGTTGTAGTCTTGGGTGGTAGGAGGAAAGGGATGTCTATGTACATGAGGCAATTTCTACATTGCCCCAAGTTGCCCAGATTCATCAGATAGACAGGAGAGAACACTGGGAGCTTGACCCTTGGACACGCCTGAATAAAAAAAAAACTATTTTCCTCTAGATAAGTGAGGAAAGGGAGTACAAGACCTGTTTTTCTCTAAGCAAGTGAGGAAAGTAAGTACCAAACCTGTTTTCCTCTAGGTAATGAGGAAGGTTGAGTGCTGTAGTAATTAGTAGGTTATTTAGTGCTTACAAGTTCTGAACAAGTGCTGGTCATGAATAAGCAAATTCAAGTGCTAAAAGTAAGAATCTGTATCTGGACTAAACTAGTTACAGGAAAGGGGGGAAACTGCAAATGTGGGCTTTTAAATCAGAAAGTTGAGAGAGATGGAAAAACTGCCCAAACGGCCAATAACTACAATTTCTGGGCTAGAACCACTCCCTATGTGGTAGATAGGTTACCTAGTGCTTACCACTCCCACTGATAAGCTAGAAGGCTTCCTCCAACACAGAAAGCTTGGGGGGGGGGGGCACAGAAGCTTACATACAGTCCTGGATACAGCAAATCTGAATCTTGACTACACTAGTTACAGGAAAAGTATTTTTTTTTATATACAGAAAAGTAGCTAAAACAGCAGTCAAAACAATTCAAATGCAGTGCAAGCTAGAACACTTGAGTATGTAGCAATGTTAGACCAAACAGTTTAAAAAATGCAATTAACTTAAAAATGACTAAAAACAATGCAGAAGGAGTCTATTAGGTAGAATGAGGTAAAGAGATGGGACTGGGGGGAGTGTGTCAGATCAAATCTACAGTGGGGGCGGGCAAAGTACAGTTGTGTACACCTACCATAAATGTAGATGTTAGAGTGTCTTCGCTGTTGCAGTCATGACTGTAGGGTTCTACCCTGCCGGCAGGCAGTCTTCGGTCGGCCAGAATCCCAAAGTCTGGGTCCGGCGTCATTTGTTCAACCATGCTCCCTGACGTCAGAGCGCCAGGAGCACAAAGCTGACAGCCAACGCCATCTTCTCCAGTTTTTCTTTCCCCAGATGTCAGGAGTCCCAAAATGAAAAAGGTCCCATATCCTTTGCAAATGCACCTCAGAAGAATGGTGAAAAAAGGAACCACACAAAAGTAAAAACAAGAGGGGATAGGAGGGAGGGAAACCCAGACTGCAACAGTGAAGAAACTCGAACATCTACATTTATGGCAGGTGTACACAACTGTACTATGTTCATCGTGTTTCACTGTTGCAGTCATGACTGTAGGGTAGAATCCCAAAGCTGAAAGAAAGGGAGGTGGTCATACAGAAGAAGGGGCGGCTAAAAGGCCCTGCAAGACTGCAGAGGCAAAGCCTGCCCTAGACAGAGTAGAGTAGAGAGGTAGATTGTAGTGCTTAGAAAAAGTATTCACTGAACTCCAAGTTGCAGCCTCCAAAATGTCCTTGGTAGGAACTCCCCTGAGAAAAGCCGCAGAAGTGGCAGCAGCTCTGGTGGAATGAGTCCGTATATACTCCCTGGGATTTGCTTTCCATGGTGAGAATAACAAAATCTGATTCCTTGAGCAATCCATTTAGAAATGGTCTGTTTTGAAATGGCTTTACCTTGGGAACTTGAAGCATAAGAAACAAACAATTGCTCTGATTTCCTGATGGCCTTGGTTCTGTCCAGGTAAAAAGGTAGTTGTCTGTGTACATCCAAGGAATGTAAGATCCTTTCCCCTTTATTTTGAGGAGTGGGGAAAAAGGTAGGCAAGTGAATAGTCTGATCTAAAGCCACTTTGGAAACCACCTTAGGCATGAAGGTAGGATTAGTCCTCAAAGACGCTCTGTCTTGATGAAAAATAATATAAGGCTCCACAGCCATAAGAGCTTGTAACTCTGAAACTCTCCTGGCAGAGGTTAGGAATAACAGAATAGCTGTCTTCCAAGATAAAAACTTGATGTCAGAAGAGGCGGCAGGCTCAAAAGGAGGCAAGGTCAGTTTTTCCAAAACATAGTTGAGATCCCAAGCAGGAATGGAAGGAGCTCTAGGAGGTCTTAAGTTCTTAGCTCCCCTGAGAAACTGTCTCATGAGCTGGTGGGAAAAGAATGGAGGGTCTGTAGTATAATGAGCAGAATTAGCAGAGGCATGAATCTTAATGGAAGAGAAAGAGAGGCCCTTATGTAAGAGATCTGTCAAGTAAAGTAAAATTAAAGGAATGTTTTGAAGAAGAGGATCAGAATTCTGAACCTGCATCCAGGAACAACATCTTTCCCATTTTCCTGCATAAGATTTTCTAGTACTAGGACATCTGGCTTCCAAAATGACATCCATAACCTGCTTGGGTAGGAAAGAAGAAATCAAAGACCCTGGATTAACCAGGCCGCCAGGCTGAGAGTTCTGACATGAGAATGTAGAACCTGACCCTGATGTTGGGACAGAAGGTTCGGAGACTGTGGTAAAACCCAAGGGGGCTCCAGACATAGGTTTTTCAGAGTTGGGTACCAAAACTGTCGAGGCCAATTTGGGGCCAGCAAGATTATCATCTTGGGCTTGTCCGGTTTTATCTTTAATAATACCCATGGAAGAAGAGGAAGAGGTGGAAAGGCATATCCCGAAAGGTACCTCCAACTGAATGATAGGGCATCCACTTTCCAAGCTTCTTTGTGGAAAGTCCTGGTGCAAAAATTCTGTAGTTGATGATTGAGGTGGGATGCAAAGAGGTCTATGTGAGGACATCCCCAGACTGCTGTTATCATCCTGAATATTTTGGTGTCCAGCATCCATTCATGTGGATCTGAAAGTTTTCTGCTCAGACTGTCTGCCAGGAAGTTTAGCTTCCCTGGTCGAAACTGAGCTTGACGGTCCAGATTGCAAGCTAGAGCTGTGTTCCATAGATCCATGGCTAGTCTGCAAAGGAGGTAGGAATGAGATCCTCCTTGCTTGTTTATGTACCACATAACTGTGGTGTTGTCTGTCCGTATTAGTAGTTGTCCTGGATGTAAAAGATTCCTGAAGGCCAGTAGAGTTTCCTGGACGGCTAACATTTCCTTTAAATTGATATGCAGATGCTTCTGGTCCTTTGTCCAAAGGCCCTGCAGACAGTTGCCCTGAAAATGGGCTCCCCAAGCATAATCTGAGGCGTCCGTGGTTAGAATCTGAGTGGCAGGAGGCAGACAGAAGGGTTTCCCTTTGTTTAGAGCACATGCCCTGGACCACCAAAAAAATTCCTTTTGAAGGCAAGGAAGGACGGAGATCAGTATGTGGCAATGCTGAGACCATACACTTTTTTAGGTACCACTGTATTTTCCTCATGTGTAGTCTTGCATATGGTACGAGAAGGATGTAGGAGGCCATGTAACCCAGAGCCTGCAGGAATCTCCTTGCAGATAGCCGAGTTAAAGTTGCCAAGGTTTTGAAAGTTGAAGCCAGCTGTAACTGTTTTTCGGATGTTAGAAATGCCATCTGGGTTGTGGTGTTTAGAAGAGCACCCAGAAAAGTTATCTGTTGTGAGGGTGTCAAATTTGACTTTTGTATGTTGACAGAGAAACCCAGGAACTTGAGGAGGTTCTGAACAAATTCTAGATGCTGGAGTAAGACATCCTTGCTGTCTGCCTGAATTAGACAATCGTCCAGATAAGGGTAAATTTGAATTCTCTTTAGTCTTCAGTAAGCTACTACTGGAGCCAGGCATTTGGTGAAGACCCTGGGCGCAGTACACAATCCAAAGGGCAGTGCAGAGAATTGAAAGTGGCTCGATCCGGCCTTGAACCAGAGGTATTTTCTGCGTTCCTTCCTGATGGGAATGTGTAAATATGCCTCCTTTAAATCCAAAGTTACCATCCAAGCATCTTTGGACAGCATTGGAAGTAGCTGCTGTAGAGTAAGCATCTTGAATTTTGGAATCTCTAGAAAGGTGTTCAAGACTGACAGATCCAGAATGGGTCTCCCATGAGTTTTGCTTCCTGGGGACTAGAAAGAGCCTTGAGTAAAAACCTTGTCCCATCTCGGAAAGTGGAACCAGTTCTATGGCTTTCATAGCCGAAAGAGCTTCCACCTGGTTTAAGGCCTCCGTCCATTTATGTTTTGGAAGGTCTGGCCATCCGTTTGGCCTTGGCAGAGTATGAAAATGGAATTTGTAACCTCTTAGAACCACATCCAGAACCCACTTGTCTTGGGTTATACGAGTCCAATTTTGATAAAAAAAGAGAGAGTTTTCCTCCGAGGGGGGCTTCCAGGCAAGAAGTTCCTGCCGCCCAACAGAGGGAGTCATTGAGTTTGTTTCCTATGAGTTTGTGACCTGTCCTCTCCTCCCCTAGGGGTGGAAGCAGTCCACTGTCTTGGTCTATAAGAACCTTGTGTTTGAGGCCTTCCTCTGGGGCGTCTGTATCTACTCCTCTGAGGCCTATCTGAAGTGGGAAAGGACCAATTTTTAGAAGGCCAATTTCTGCTAAATCTTGGTGGCTGTACTTGTAAGAAATCTTTAACTGTTTGCATGGATTTCGCCTTATCCTCCATCTTTTTAATCACTTCTTCAGCTTTTGATCCAAACAAGACATTATGCTGACCAGGAGCATCCAATAATTTAGCTTTCACTTGTTCTGGCAAATTTTGTTCCTTTAGCCATGCATGCCTTCTAATGACTGTGCCGGAGGCAGCAGCCCTACAAGAAGCCTCCAAGGCATCAAATCCACAATGTAAACCATGCTTTCCAACTTGCTCAGTGGCATGCAATAAGTCATGTAATTCCTTATCATCTGCACAGGCAGAAATGGAAGTAAGCTTTTGTTTTAAAACAGACAAGAGGAATTAAAGCCCTGATGGACAAAGCAGCAGAAGTGTACACTTTTTTGCACCATCTTTCTAAAGATCTAGAGTCTTTTTCAGTGGGAATGGGATTTTTGGCAGAAGTGGCCTTAACTCCCTTAGGGCCCTGAGAAATGGTTTCAGGGTCAGCAGAAGGGTTCTTGTATAAAAACTGGTGGGAATCAAGAACCCTGTAATATCTATCTGGCTTGACAGGAGCAGGAGGAAAAGAATCAGGGGTTAAATTAGCCTCCGAAGAAGCATCATCCACAATATCCAAAACAGGAGGAATAGCCAGGGGTCTATGTTGGGGGAGAAGAAGAAGAAAATCCCTTAGTCTTTTCTTAGATTCTGAATACTCCTATCCTTCCCAGTGGAAATGTTCCCTCATTTCATGCAAAGTTTCCCCAAAAGAGAAATCCTCAGGGGGAGAAGCTGAGGGAATAGATTCCTCAGCATCAGAATCCTCATAAGGAGGGAAAGAATATTCTTGGTCAGAAGAGGAAACCGAAGAAACAGAAGCCTGATCAGAAGAATCATAATAAACATCTTGCCTTGGCCTTTTATCTGGAGGGGGATGTGAACCCCTAAATCATAGTAAGTAAATCCTCCGCCATCTTGAGTAACTGTTTCTGTGACTTGGGAGCCGGTTCAGAAGAGGCCTGTGTTACAGTCTTTGATTTAGAAGGAGTCTTTGCCTTTGTCTTTATTGTAAGCTGAGTAGGCCTGAAACCCCCTTCGGAAGCTGGTACCTGCACAGTGGCTCCGGACCCATCCGAAGGAGCATTGTCCGAAGGTCCTGCAATAGAGATATGTAAAGGCCTTGTTGGCTCCTCATGAGAGTCTGTTTCGGCCATCGGTTCTGAAATGGCCGATGACAGGGGCTGCAAAAGCACCAAACTGACGACGGCCGAACCTGAAGCTGGCTCCGCTTGTGCGCTATCATCAGATTTGGACCTCGGAGGCCTGTCTTTATCCTTGCGACGTTTGTGAACTCCGGTAGCCAGAACCGTATCAGACGACATTTTGTAGTTAAAGCGCCTACCGAAGTAATGAAAAGCAAAATCGTACCTTCGTTTAATTGTACACTGATTGAATCTAGCACAAAACAGACAACTAGCTACGTCGTGGTCAGGGCCTAAGCAAGGAATACAGTAAGAATGAAAATCCTTAGGAGGTACTTGCTTCCCACATGAAATGCAATTATTAACTTTTTCTGACATCGGACTGGAGCAAGAAAAGGTTTCCCCAACGGGGTACTTAGCTTTGAGTGGAGAAGAAAGTCTTCGGACTGAAATTTATCAGGAAAAATCGTCAGGAGTCAGCCGACCGGCACTTGCAAACTGCTATCACAGCACGGCAAGAAAGACTGGAGAAGATGGCGTCGGCTGTCAGCTTTGTACTCCTGGCGCTCTGACGTCAGGGAGCATGGTTGAACAGCCGACGCCGGACCCAGACTTTGGGATTCTGGCCGACCGAGGACTGCCTGCCAGCAGGGGAGAACCCTACAGTCATGACTGCAACAGTGAAACACGATGAACATCTGCAAAAAACCTCCAAATTTAAAAAAACAACACAGGAATAGGGAGGGTGGATATGGGAAAACAAACACTTTCAGCAGAGATCTGAAAAACTATACAGTGAAGCAAAAATAACTGCAAAAGTAGTGCACAACTCTGAAGTCAGCCAGCAATGCTATAAAATTGGTCAAACAACAATTACCAGTACACAACTCTGAAGTGCCAGAAAAATATACTCAGCTCTGTATATCTCCAGATAGTTTGAAGAGCACTCTTTCAGGACACAGGAAGGCTCCAGCAAGAATATGCAGACTTTTTTTTACTAAGAGGGTCTAATTTTATGCAAGTAATCCTTGAGATGGTCAGATAACACACAGGATGTAAAACCAGTTATACCAACTTAAGACACAGAGAAATACGGGGAGGGGAGGGGAAACTGCTTCAGCAGAGATCTGAAAAACTATACAGTGAAGCAAAAATAACTGCACAACTCTGAAGTCAGCCAGCAATTATATAACATTAGTCAAATAACAATTACCAGTACACAACTCTGAAGTGCCAGAAAAATATACTCAGCTCTGTATATCTCCAGATAGCTTGAAGAGCACTCTTTCAGGACACAGGAAGACCTTTTTAAAGCTCTATAAACATAAGGTATGTTTCTGCAGGGGGTGTGAGGGTGGCAGAAAGTGTAACACATGAAAATTGCATTGCATTTCTTTGATTTTTTTTCGGGTTGCTTAAGTTCTGGTTAACTGAGAGTTTACTGTACCTAGTTCTGTAAGTCTGTTGACAATCGGGGTATTGTATCAAATGCCTTAGCCAAGTCTAGACAGGAAAACTGCATACTGCCTCTCATCCACTGCCTTTGTGACCTTTTCAAAGAAGTCCACCAGATTCAGTAAGCATGACCTTCCTTTGACAAAGCCAAACTGGGATGGAGCAAGTGTCTAGGGGTATCCCATGTCCTTGATAATTTCCATGATAATGCTTTCCATGGCTTTGCATATAAAACTAGTCAGACTAATGGGTCTGCAGTTTCCAAGATCTGTTGAAGGGCCTCCCTTATGAAGGGGCATGACCACTGCAGTCCTCCAATTCATGTAGCACAAAGCCTGTTTTAAGGCTACAGTTAAATGAGTTCTCTAGAGGCTGTGAAAATTTCCGATTCAGACTATTCAGGAGGCAACCTGGGATGTTATCGGTGCCCAGCCAGTACACTCTTCCAAGTAATAGTTGGAGGAGTTATACTTGATATTAATGGGGGGGGGGATTTGACAGTGACAGGTCCACTAACATGTTTGCTATATCACCAGGCACAATGAATGTGCACCATTAACCACTAGTTCAGCACACTGCTGTGTGCTGCCCTTGAGGTATCCAACCTAGATGCAGAAGGCCTTATGATCATCTTTCACCTGGGAGGATAACTTAACCTCAAGAGTTTGTTTTGCTTAACCTAATTAGTCCTCTTAGTTGCCTATTTACTTCAATGAGAGAATTTTTATCTTTATGGAAATTACCCTTCCTGATTTTTGCCATATTTTTTCCTTTTATTGTATATCCCATTTAATTTGGGATGACACCAGGAAGGTTTGTTTCTGGAGCGAGTTCTAGGCTTACCTCTCGTAGGTACAGCAGCGTCTAAGCAGCCATCAACATGGTTGTACAGAGTTTGAGAGAGCAATTCAGCATAGGCTGATGTATGCTTGGGTTTTGGGGCGCACTGAATTTTGACAAACCATCACTTAATGACAGGTAATTTGCCTTGGAATAGTTCATGTTACCGGTTTTAATGAGATTAAGGAGTGGATTTTGATCGAGACAGCTTTATAGTTTGACCTCGCCAGGGAGTATGAGAAACTGGGGGGGGGGGGGGGGGGGCAGCGTTCTCCCATATTTGTCAGCACAAGGTCCAGTATGCTGGAGCCTCTACAGAGCATTTTCACTATCTGGTCAAGGTTGTTTGCATTTCCAAAAGTCCTGGAACCTCTGTACCTACAGACTGGGAAACCTACAAGGCCTCACATCTATAGAGGGGTAATTAAAGTCTCCCATAGTTAGGGTGTTAGGTTGGGTGGCAAGTGCCTCCAGTAGGTCCAAGTATGCACTGTGAGCTTCTTGGGACATGAAGTGTGACCTATTTGTCAATGGTGATCTGCACATGCAGGCACTCCAGCATTTCATTCTGTTGACCAATGCTCATTACTACTGTATATTACGACATCTCCTAGTGTATACTGCGACATCTCCATCTTGAGCCCTCGTCTGTGCAGCTACTGGTCTGAAAGTGTAGAAGGGACTGAAACCTTGCATTGTCGGGGTATTCTCTGCTGCTTTAAACCAGATCTCAGTATATCTTTACAGATATCTATATTCGAGTGTAAGGAGAGCTTGGAAGGAGTGATTTTTTTTTTTAATTTAGGCTCATGGCATTAAGCAGTAACACCTTCAGGTTCCGTTCAGTTCAGTTGATTTTATGTCAGTAGATTTGTCAATTTGGCATTGCCTAAAACAGGCACAATAGGGGCAGACAAAGCCTTAGCCAGTATTGAGAAGCACAGAGGGGAAAGGTGCAGACTATTGTGGTCCGCTGACCATGTCCTGCAAGTTAACAAATATTAGATTCCATTAGAATGACACCAGAAAGACAGACAGTTATTGAAATCAATTTTCATCATAGGTTCATAGGTAAATACTGGGCTATCTGCCCGAAGGCATATATTAGCCCAGCCACATTTGTGCGGTATTCACCGCCCCTTTGGTTAGTTCCCTAGGCCCTTGATCTAGCAGCTAGTACCCTTGGCCCCTATCTACTAGAGCTGTTGGTATGATCCCTGGTGTAAACTTTCTGTTACCCATCCACTCGTCAAGGTTCCTCTTAAAGAGTGATAGTGAGGGGCTCTGTCTTGTGTAGATCGGGACCTTGTTACATAGCAAGGGAAGTCTTTGCGAAGGGAATCTATCCCTCCAGCATGTTCTATTCATTGTTGTGCTGAGGTTTATATCCCTAGTGCGTGTAGCTCGGGTGGATTTGGTTTTGCTAAGATGGAGCATGGTCAACAGTTCTGGGTTGGACATGGCTCTGTATGTTAGACAGAGATCGCCTCCGAGAAGGCAGCATGCAACAGAGAAAAGCCTTAGTTTTTTCAATCGTGCTGCATAGGGCTGTTTGAGGCCAGTAATCCTCTTAGTGAGGTACCTCTGTAGTCTCTCCAGCTGCTGGAGATGCCTAGCCAGGTACATTCCAATTGGTGCATTGTACTCAATAATGGGTCTGATGAGGGAAGAGTAGAGGGGCACCACTACATCCTTAGATCTTGATGCAAACCCTTTCGTGATCAGATGGGTCACACAGAAGGATTTTCAAACCACCTTGGCAACATGGTTATCAAAGAAAAGCTGACTATCTACTTGGGTCCCTACGTCCCTTATTACTACTTCAGATTTCAGGGGGTTACCTCCTATGTGGTAGTTCGCAGGTACTCTGTTTTTTTCCAAAGGGGATTACTACGCATTTTTTAGCATTTAGCTTGAGACCATGGCTTTGACACCATGTATCAGTCTTAAGGCCCTTCTGGAGGATATCCATGTCGGCCGGAGACTCTATTATAGCACCCAGTTTGCAATCGTCCACAAACTTGGTCAGCCACAGCCCATCAGTGCTTGCCTGTACTTCTGAGAAGTATATGCCAAACAGGAGGGGCCCCAGAACAGAGCCCTGAGGCACACCGCTCGTTACTGGTCTGGATTCGGACATACATCCTGCTACTCTTACTTTGTGGGATCTGTCTGAGAGCTAGTTTGCGATCCATCTTGTGACGCAAGGGTTTATGCCCAGGTTGATGAGTTTATCAATAATACCCGAATGGGGAATGGTGTCAAATGCTTTAGCAAGGTCAAGGTAAGCCGTGTGTACCTCTTTTCCCTTATCTATAGCCTATGAACCTCGGTGATGGTAATATGCTGCTCAGTGCAGGCTCATACCAGCCTGAGACACAGTCTGAAAGCTCCATAATGTCTTTCTTCATATAGTCTAGGAAGGTACATCTCTAGTCATTTAAACTTACATGGACTATGATGGAATCATATTGGCACCTGAGCCCATAATGACTTGAATGCATGCGTGATTTAGCAGATCCTGGTTCCAGATAAGCAACTAACAGTTATCTTCTCCTTGTTCAACCTGGTTAGAAGGGCATCAGTGTATCTTACAATGAGGTTCTCTATGATGAGAGTCCTGGGAAGTGTGTTTGCCTGCCTCAGGGACTTATCATTTGGGACCCTGCTGACAGACAGTGACAGTACGTGTATTGTTAGGTGTTTTTTCTGAATGCCTTTGGGTTTCCTGAGTCACAGCTTTGACAGTGGGTGGTCTAGGTGATCTTTGCTGTTCAGGAAGATAACTTTTAAGTGTCTCAGCATATGCTACTCTGGAAGTATGCTGTGTACTATATGACGTGAGTGTTGTGTGTGTGGTTTCAACAACCTGATGTGGATTTGTATGCAAGAGTTTAGCCTCTAGTGTCATTGTGTAATTAATTACATCTCTTGCATACGGAGTCTGATTCTTTCAGTATTAAGTTGTTATCAGTAAATATGAGATAACTGCTACATTGTCTCAAAATGTTTATATCCAGCAAGCTGGCTACAGAGGACAAAAAATGCATATCCATAACAGCAAGTCCTTTGGTTTATGAGCCACAAGGGAGTGGCATGTTGTGGTTAGAAAGCTATTAAGACTGCTTTGCTTGTGCAGACTAATAAGAGTGATTTATTGGGCCAGAATAAGCTAAATAGTACTACATTCTAACAAGTTTACTTTACCCAAGCCTGGATTCTATTAAACCTGTACGTATTGACATCAAGCCCTAACTAGCTACTCTAAGCTTGCTGGTGCATAAGGTACTTGCACTATATTGCTACTCAACAGGTTACAGTTTTATGGATCGTTCTACAGAGAAAATTTGCTTTCTAGGCATTTGCTACTGTACAGAACACTAATAACCTACCCAAGCATGCAAAATGTATAGCAGCACAGAAAAAAAAACAAAAACAGAAACTTAAATAACAGGCGTTCTGGTCAATAAAATGATTAAACTAGGAATCATTTTGTGCATTTCCCCACTCAGACCAGGCAATCACCTCTTGCCACAAGATGAATAAACACAGCCACTTTGATGTAAAAACACAGTGGAAGAGACCCACAAATGCAATGCTAACACAAACCACTTAAACAACTAGCTGAAAACCCATTGCTGAACGTAATTTCAACTTTCCCTGAATGGCTGGAATGCAGGCTACAACTACAAGCTTTGCTGAGCTCAGGGAAAATGAGCAGGAGACAGTATGCAGTAAAGGAGGTTTACTCAAGAACAATACTGGTTTGCTGGGTAGCACTCAGTATCATGGGTATATGGAAAACAAGAGGGGGAAGAGTACATAAATAGCTTATGTACCAGTCAACTGCAATGAAAGGGGGGGAAAGAATTTTGGTAATCAGATAATCATAAGGGCAGGGGCACAGCTTTGTCAAACAGAAGCAGAAAGGTTGAGAAATTTTTTTAAAGGAGAAAAAAAAAAAAAAAAAAAAAAAAAACAGGTTAGCAATCAAAAAAGCTAAGCTAAAAATTCTGAAAGAGCTCCAGTACTGTGTTAGTGGGGGAATGGGAGAGACAGAATACAAGCTGGTAAATAAGCAAAAGCACTGAAACACAAACTGAAACAGACAATTCTCTCACAATTGAACTTCTTACTACAGTTTAAGGCACCAGACTACCCAGAAATTTACCATTAACACTGTTTAAGGAAAAATGCAGTAAAATAAGTAACAAGTGAACAAGGCACAAATCTGGTAGAATTAGTAAAAAGTTCTGCCACAGCAGTGAATTAAACTACAAGACTTTGTATTTTAAACCCTGCTGGGCCAAACGTAAGTAATTCTACTTATAGAAATAGAAGTGCAAAATAACCAAGGTCCCTAAACAAACTAAAAACAGCAATCAGATGGAACACAGCAGAAAAGTACCATCTTCAGAATGGCTGCATTGCCAGTATTAATGTGGAATGTAAACACCCTTACAGGTACGAAGGAAAAAAAATAATTACATTAAGATGGGGTATAAACAGCAAAATTATAAGACATGCATTTAAACAGAAATGAGCATGTGAATTTGAAAAAGGAAGGATTTCATGGTAGACATTCAGCAGAATAATAAGGGACAAATGAAAAAGGCAACAATAATACTGCTCACAAGAGGGGCACCAGTGCTGGCAGAAAAAAAAAAGACAATAAATAGTACATTTGTAGTACTAAGTGGTTTCTTGCAGAGGAAGAGTATTATGCAGACATGTATTTATATTCCACCTAAAACCACTATTATGCAGCTTATGAGAATTGGGAGAAACTGTATTTCAGCAGGGATTATTTACAGGTACAAATAAGAACCTGATGTGCAACAGTGAAGATTTATCAGGGGACCTAGAAGCAATATTAAGGCTGTATCAGGAAACAAGACAAGAAGAAAAATGGTAGATTTACAAAGTAGTACATGAAAATAGTTGGACTGAACTAGGTGAATTCAGTAGCAGGAACTCCTTTCCTGCTGATGAAGAGAGTGCACTCCTCTGAGGCTTATGAGGATTGATGGTTGGCTTGTGCCATTTCTTTGCTGCGCAGTTAAGTCCCCTTCAGGGAGGAAAAACATTCCCATTTAAAAAAATATTGGTAACGCTTTCCTATTCAGGAAAGTTATTTTAAAGCTAAGAGTTTATGTTTTTACGGATGATCATGAGATGTACTGTACTTTTAAAATCGCGAGCACTTTTTTTTCCCTGTCAGTTTACAAGCTGTTTAAATTATTTAAAAATATTTTGTTCTATGAAAAAATTATTTTACTTTTGGAGACCAGCAAGTGCTTTTTGTGTGTGGGTGAAAAAGTGGCTTTTAAATTTTTAAAAATTTTCCAGCTACAAAAAAAGTGGACAAGGGAGAAACACTCTTATTGGTCATGGAAGAAGAACAGGGAAGGCTTCCCAGTTTTGTCAGAACATTGTGTCCATTCCTGGGGAAGCTGCTGCTGCCATTACTAACATGGATGGCCCTATTTTTACTGACAGAAAGAGTATCAACTCCTCCCCAGAATTCCTTGGGAGGAAGTAAATTTAATAAGTCTGGCTCAGGGTTTCATTCAGGCTACTGATCCTTCTTATGAAAGAGTTTCTGGTTAACGAAAAAAAAAAAGAGGGACACTTCCTTTCCTGAAGAAATAGAAGATGCTGAATCTGGACAAGAACAGTAAGTGACACATACTGGGTTTTCCCCTCAGATTTCTGATTCAGACTTGCATGAGAATTCAGTTTCCAATTCTCCCTATGGGGGTTATCTTTCTCTGGAACTACTCCCAGAATGTCCCAGTGTTCTCAGTGGAAAAGGACTCGGGTGTCCCAGTACGTCAGAAAATGCTACGAACTGTTACAGCTTCACCTACTCCTCCAGTTCTGCAGCTTTGGTGTGTGTGTGTGTGTGTGTGTGTGTGTGTGTGTGTGTGTGTGTGTGTGTGTGTGTGTGTGTGTGTTTTACTGCCTGCAACCTTCATAATAGTCAGCCAGATGCCCCTAAAAATGTAGAAGTTTTTTATGCACTCTTCACAAACCTGGCACAGCATCTATAAGCTTAATTAATACTGCTGCTGCTAAACATTTAGTTTATCTCAATCCTACTCTTTTTTTTTTTTTAATTTCTCAAAATCTTTTGGGTTTCCAATACCATGATGGGAATGGACCCCAGTTCTAAGTCAAAGTATGATTAAAAGTTCATGAAATTAGTATTGTTTCAGTCTTTGATGTCAGCAAAAAGTGCTCTTTGCAGCATCTGCAATGTGCCCAGTAATAACTCCTACAATTCGTACAGAGTTACATGTATTGGTAACATATCTAAATACAAATTGTATATTCTTTTTTATAAGACCCGCTGCTCCTACTACTATAGGAACTGTCTGGGTATCTTTCTTCCACATTGCTCTCATTTCTGCCTAAAAATCTTGATATTTTATGACTTTGTGCAGTGTGCAAGACACTGTAGTCACTGGGTGTAGCAAATTCAATGATCAATTCTACTCTGTCTTCTTTTCATGGACCAATATATCTGGTTTTCTCGCATCTATCTTTTGAACTGTTGGTAATGGGTGATCCCATGTGATGTAGACCATCATTTTCTATGATGCTTTGTGGTTCATGTTTCCAGTGTTTCTCAGCCACTTCAATACCATCATGTTTGCACAATCTCCAGTGCAACAAGTCTTGCCACATTATTGTGCCTTTCGGTATACAATCCTTCTGCCATTAATATGTCACAACCAGCAACAAGGTGTGCAACTGCTTCCAATTCCATTTTACAAAACCTACATTTGTCTGTTTTCCCACACGTTCAATGGACTTTGTAAACCAATGTGTACGTAGCTCACTATCTTGGGCTGCCAATATTAACCTTTCATCTTTTGGTTTGAATTCGCCTCTCCTTAACCATTCCTGCATTTGATCCTGATCAACATCAGATTCTTCCAGAAGTTTTCTATATTTGCAACTATATTTATGCATTTTCCTCATTTCTTGCCTTCTCACCTGATCCTTCACCTTATACTCTGTTTTTTGGCACATACAGTTGCTGCCTGATTTTGATCTACTTCTGGTTTGATTTCCATTCCCACTTGACGCCCATATGCTTCTGCTAGACTAAGCAGGGAAGTCATCTTTGATTTATTCTCCTCATGTTTCAAACCTTTCACTACGTATAGGTCTTGTGAGGTCAGCAGATGTGTGTGCAGTCCCACAATTGCAGATCTATAATGTAATCAATTTCAAGAAGGCCCATGCCTCCTTCTGAACAGGGAATATATAATCTTGGTATGCACTGATTTTTATAAATCACTTGGTGAGCATGAACCATCCTTCTTAATTTTCCTGTCTAATCTATCAAACACGTTTTGGGGCCAGTCAATCACTCCAAAACTGTAAGTTAGGACAGGAAAAGCAAATTGGTTTATACTTTGAATTTTATTCCTAGATGTCAACAATGTTCTCAGGATTAATTTAAGTCTTCAAATGTTTTTTTATTCAGTTTTATTCACATTTATGTTTTATTGTTGATCCTTCATCAATTCCCAAATATTTCTACACCCTCTCTTGCTGAAGTTTTTTTTATATCACACTCTTATCCCAAACTGATGGTTTCTTGTGCTGCAGTTTTCCTGCTTTAAAGGTTGCTTCTGCACATTTATCAAAACCAAATAACATTCTTATATCATCTGAAAAAGTTTTGACTACTTGCAGTTCAGCGTTCAGTTCATCTGGCAAGCTATACACTGTTGTTTTCTAGGAGCCAAATTATAGCCATGGCCTAATCTGTTAAGTAGACAGCTTAAAGGGTTAAGGACAAGAATGAATAGCAGTGGTGACAGGAGTCACCCTGGAATATCCCCCTTTGAATTTTTATCCCTGGAATAACAATTTGTCCTTTATCATGGCTTAACTGCAAAGTGGTCTGCCACTATTTCATGGTCAATGTAATGCAACTGATCAGTGTAGTGTGCATCCTGTACATTTTTAAGCACTTATCCATGAATGTGGGACACTATCAAATGCTTTTTTTACAGTCAACTAATGCCATACTTAAATTCTTCCCCTTTTTACGTTTCTCCATTATGACTTTATTTAGCAGCAGATTATTCTTTGTTCCATATGACCTTCTTTTATTATCCGTTTGTTCAACTGCCGTGACTGAATTTTCTTCTAAATGACTATAAACTCTTTAACAGCATCGATTCCAGTGTATAGTTTACGTCATCGAAAGGCAATTTACTGGTCTATAATTTTTAGGATAACTTGCAAGTTCAATTTTAAGTAGGAGCACTGTTTTTGCGGTTGTTAACCAGACTGGTGTCTGTTTGGTGTGCGCATATAAATAGTTATTACTCATGGCTGAATCTTCATGCAAAGATGTTAATACTTTTAGCCAGAAGTTAGGCACTGCATCTGGGCCTGGGGTTTTCCAGTTAGAGGCTTTTCTTAACATTTATCTCAATCTGTCTGGCTGTTCCCATTTCATATTCTGTACCCTTGAACTTCTTATTCTTTCTTTTACTTCTTCCATCCATTTAGCATATTTGTTGTGTTCCACAGGATCTTCATAGATATTTCTCCAAAATGTATATATTTCTTCTTTTTTTGGGGTGGCCGTTTAATTACTTTTATCTTGTTTCCCAATTCTCTGTACAACTTTTTAGGGTCATCAATAAATTGCTTATTTTGTACTTTTCCTGTATATTTATCTGTACATCTTTCAAATTTTTCTGCCTGTGCTGAGATTTTTAGTTTATTATTTGCAACAGTGCAAGATGGATCCTAATTTGTTATAATACTGCACATTGTTTTTATCACGTCTATCTTTCTGAGTATTTTTGTTGATCAGTTCCCTCTTCTATACTCAATGAAACTTCTTGCCTTAATTGCTTTATAGTTTTCCTCAATTCAGCACTTCCATGACTGTATTCAATTTCTCCCCTTCCTTTTCCTTACTACCCTGTGTTCTTGTGGTAGAACTTTATCCGTTATTAACTTAGCTGCACAGTAATATATCCTATTTACTTCGGTTATACCACATGGATCTCTATGGACAGTCTTTATTTATTGGTTAAAATTTCCGACTTTTTGGTTTTATTGGCCTTCTCCAGTCTACTTCTTTCACTGACTTTAATATGTCCATCTATCTCTATTAAATCAAGCAACTCTTCTCTTAGCTCATTTTCTTCTAAACTAAGGACTACTCTTTCTGGTAAGGATTTGAATATTACTGCTTAAGTATAGAAGAAGTGTATGCTTCTGCAACTTTGATTTTCAGAATTGTTTTTAACAGTCAGGATCATATGTTAGGGTTTGGTCTGAATAACTTTGAAAATATGAGGAATGTTTCATCTGCAGTTTCTTCTTGTGAAAACCTGCTGTAAATAATTTAGTTTCTTCTACTGTATATGTCACTACTCACTGACTGCAGTATATCTAAGACTCAATTGATACTTCTCCAGGGGTTCTGGGCACTGCTAATGTGTTAAGGAGGTTTGCCTGGTTGTGTTCTCAGAATCCCCAGATGATGTTAAAATGATTTTAAGTTCTCATTAGGACAGGAGTATAGTTGTTAATCCTTCTGCTACACAGATTATCAACTTAAACTTCTGAGCACTATTTTTGATCAAGTTAATTTCCAGCCCTCCTTTTTCAAATATTCTATTTTATTTATTTATTTGCAGTTGGCTTACCAGGATAGTCCATTGGGCCAAGAAGAACCAGTTTTCAATGGAGTCCTGGGGAGAAAAGCTCCAAAAAATACAAAGTTACACACATTTACATTTGAATTGCAGAGTTACAATAAAAATTATAGATCACAGCAGGTACACATACTTACAATTATAGGTCACAGTGGGTAGTAATACTGAAGTAATGCCAAATAGGCCAGAGAGTGAATTAGAGGATATGGAATTATGTCGGGTGGACGCAGGAGCATTCTCATTGAGATGTTAGATGCGAGTGTAGTGATTTTTTAAAGGCAGAGGGATTTGTGGTGGTATGGATGGATGGTGGAAGGGAGTTCCATAGACGAGCAAGTGCAAAGGACAAGAGAAGTTTGCCAGGGGGACGATTGGGTTTATATAGTTCAATTAGGTTATGGTTGTTAGATCTTAAGGTTGAGGAAAGGGAGGGACAGAGGGAGGAGTTGAAAATAAGTTTGTGTGCCTGAGAAAGCTGGATATAGGAGAGATGGTTAGGGAGTTCTAACCACTGAAGTTTTTGAAGGGATACATCTTGATGTGAAGAGGACTTGTGGCCAGTAGCACATCTGGCAATTTTGTTATAGCAGGAGGAGAGTTTTGCCTTAACAGAAGATTGTAAACTGGATAAGAGTGGGGCACAATAAAGAAGAGCAGGGATGAGAAATGTGGTAGAGAGAAAGTGAGCTTAGTAGGGGCGGTTAGGAAGTGATTATGGCGGTAGAGCATGCCTAGTTTCTGGTGTTTTGTTTATGCTAACCTACAAGTGGGAGTTGAATTTAAGCTGATCATCAATGTGGACACCTAATAGTTTAGCCTCAGATACCAGCTTGAGAGATGTATTGTCCTGACTGGTGATGGAGAATGAATTTCTGTCTAATGTGAGGGTAAATACCATTAGTTTAGTTTTTGAGGCATTGAGGGCTAGGTGGTTGTCTAACATCCATTTTTCAGTGGTTCCGAATGCACCTTGGGTTAGTTTCAGGAGTGCAGGGATGGAGGTGGCAGTACAGATAATAGTTGAGTCGTCAGCGTATTGGATAAGTTTTGTATTGGGGATTGAGTGGTGGAAATCATTTATGAAAATATTAAAGAGAAAGGGACCTAGTATGGAACCCTGGGGAACACCAGTGGGGGTGTTTAGGAATGAGGAAGTGGCATTTTTCCATTTAACTGATTGTTGTCTATTGGAGAGGTAGCTAGTGAAGCAGTTGAGAGAGGAGAGCGACAGGTTTAGGTTGGAAAGTTTTGCAAGGAGAAGGTTGTGAGAGATGGTATCGAAAGCTTTAGAAAGATCGAGAAGGAGAGTAGATACTATGCGCCCTGAGTCCCGGGCTTTGTTCACGGTTTCAAGAAAGGAAAGAAGGGCAGTCATGGTGCTATAATTGGGTCTAAATCCATGTTGTGTGGGAGTTAGTAAGTTGTTATCTACAAGCAAGGGAAGGAGTTGGAGATGAACACATTTTTCTAGGAGTTTAGAGATGGGTGATAGGATGGCAATAGGACGGAAGTTTCTTATATTACTGTTATGGATGGCAATAGGACGGAAGTTTCTTATATTACTGTTATGGATGGCAATAGGACGGAAGTTTCTTCTATTACTGTTATTGCCACCTTTGTGCAAGGGTATGATAAAAGCTTTTTCCCAAAGTTGGGGAACATAGCTTTCTTGAATACTGTGATTAATGAGAAGACTGATGGGGAAGGCAGTAGCTTTGGCTACTACGCTGAGAAAGTAAGAGGGAATATTATCGGGGGTAGTGGAGCATGGTTAGTTTCTGAAGAAGTTTTTTTTTTATGGTAGATATAGGTATGGGTTTTAAAGAGAAAGGTAGGGATTGAGAGGGAAGGGCTGAAGGGGATAGCATGGGAGGATGAACAGATGTGGTGGCTATTGCATTATTAGAGAAAGATGACGTTAGTTTGGCAATTAAGTTGATAAAAAATGAATTGAACTGGGTGGTCAGGTCTATGGCTGATGCGTTAGGGTCTGGGCTGGGTGTATCTTTCTTGCATGGATTAAGGAGAGTAGAGATACCGGTCCAAAATTTTTGTGAGGTAGTTATATTGCTTTGTTGAGGAATAGAGAAATGGTTTTGTCGGTAGATTGTAATAAGTTTTCTAACTTTATTGCGAAGGGTTTTGTATTCGTTAAGGGTGGATGGAGTCTTATTTTTGTGGTAGTGCACCCAGGCTTTATCTCCAAGGCGCATGGTAGCTAGAATATTTTTAGTTAGCCAAGGTGCAGTTTTGTTTTTTATTCTTCTAGATTTCATGGGTGCATAACTGTCTAAGAGATTTAAGAAAGTTGTGTTGAAGTAGGTAACAGCTGATTCCAGGGGCAGGGTTTTCAAAGGGCTCCAGTCCATTGATTTTAGGGAATTGGATAAATTAGTAGGCTTAAAGTTCTTTAGATTACGAGTGGAAATATAGTTATGAGATAGTTGAAGGGGGGGGAAGGAGGACGGTGAGTGAAGATGGGGAGGTGATCGCTGAGTGAGTCAGGAAGGGTACCACTGTCAGAGAAGTAATGGGGATGAGAAACTAAGATCCAATCTAGAGTGCTACCACTGAAGGAATTTTTTAGGGTCTGGTTGTGGAGTTAATAAGCTGAGAAAAATTATAGAGGTTAATGTTTAGGGGGTTTGTGGGAGATTTAATGGAGGTCCAATTGATATTTGTGTCTCCAAGTACAATAGTTTCATTACTAATGTTGCTTGAAAGCCATGAGAGGATGTCCTCAAGTATAGGTATATTATCTCCAGGGGGAATAAGTGCGGCTATGCATATATGCGTTTATGTATATTTATTTGAAGTACAGCCACAGTAAGTTCTGCATTGGAAAATTGGGGAATAGGTTTATCATAGGGAGTAACTACTAAGGAGGATAAGTACACAAGAGCTACTATCCTACCTTTTTTATGGGTTCTGTCTTTTCTAATGATTGAATATGTGGGTGGTGCTATTTCACTCATTTATATGTGGTTTTAACCAGGTTTCAGAGATAAATAGGATGTCTGGTTTGTTGAGTGTAAGCCAAGCATGGAGGTTGGGGATTTTATTAACTATGCTTTGGGCATTAAGAAAGGTTAGTAGGATAGCTTTAGATGTAGAAGAGGTAGTATGAGGGCCTGGGTTTGGGTGTATGTCACCGGATATAAGAATGGCAGTTAGGTGTTGAATTATGTTAGGGAGGATATTGTATTTCTTGGTATGTATGTTGAGTAATATAAGTTTTTTTTAAGTGTTTTGCTGCTTGGTGGGGGAGTAGAGCGATTGTGCAAAGGAATGAATGTATAGGGAAAAAGTAGGTGATTATAGATGGGATAAAGACTAGGGAATATATGGATACAAAAATGTGAATGTAATGAAGGAAAAGGAATAGTAGTATGAAAGGCTGGTGAGTGGTTCCTGGTTAAAGGGACAGTATAGATGGGATAAATGTAGGAGTAGTAGCATTTGAGCTAAGAGGGGTATAGTTTTGAGCACATGATGGGATTGGAGGCAGTACGTGTGTGTATACTATGATAGGAGGAGTGAAGTAGGTGAAAGGTGATAGAATTTGGTTAGACAGGGGAAGAGGTGGGAGTGGTTGGAAGAGTGGGTGAAGTGTGTGGTTGGATAGGGAAGGGGGTGTGGTTATCAGGGTATAAGTCTAGTGGACTGTAGTGAGCCCGCAGGGCAAACTGAGTGGGAAGAGCCAAGGAAAGGTTGTCTGCCACAAACAACCAGGAAGACAGTGAAACAGGCACCGAAAATGCAAGCACAGAAAGGTGAGGGAAGAATTGGATTATGAGTTTGGGATTACTTTAGGTCTATGGTTTAATTACTGTAGGGTAAACTATCGAAGTTAGAGCTAAAAGCAACGAAATGAGTGAGAATTACTGAGAGAAGTCTATCCCAAAGAGATCCTGATTAGGATAACGTTAGGAACAATAAGGTTATACTACCACCTAGTGGCAAGGTAGCTATGGCTAAAGAGATAGCTGAATGGGGAAAAGGGATGGAAGGTATAGGGGAGGGAGACTGCTGCAGGCTGCTAGCAATGCACGCAAGGATAATACATTTATAATTGTGTTTAAACACCAGAATAAAGGTCTAGACAATACGTAGAAAACACACACTGTTAGGTTTTTGTTCAGTAGCACATTTGCTATTTTCACTTAGAAGTTTTCTTTTCTATTTTAGGTTATGGTAGTTAGCTTAGGTTCTAGATGCGTTGAAGATTAGGGTTGGTTCAGGGTAAAAATGTGGACAAACACTTTGTCTGGTAGGTGAGAGAACACTTTGTAAGCTGTAATGTGAGAAAATAAAGTCTTAATTTAGTATAACTGGAGATTAAGAGAGGACAGAAAAGTAGCAGATGGCTAGGGAATGCAAACAGGACATTTTAGAACTATTCGATAATATCCAAGTTACACAAGCATGTCAGCGACACCCTGAGGTGACTCTTAATGCTATGATCAACAGCAAGTGATTAATACATACTTTAGAAAATACACAATGGAGGCAGGATACAAGACACTGTGCCGCGTGCTAGTCGGACTGCGATATATGCATTTAAGATCTGAAACCGTGCCCCTGCCTTTAATTACTGTTTGCATTTTATCTCTGCATCCTGTGGCTTATTTCACTGCATATCGTCTTAATGCGCACAGTAAGACAATATGCAGTGAAATAAGCCACAGGATGCAGAACTCGCAAATCTAGCAGAGGTCACCTGCATAGAATATATTATATTTAGTAAGCTACGTTCCTTAACAACATGAAAGTAACTACCGATAAAAAGACTGGAAAGGATCTCATGCACAAACTAGTTTCATCCAAATAAATCCAGGAGGGTAGTCAAATAATGCGAGAGCTACTAGTTAAAACATGACAAAGTTATACTGCAACCTTATGGCGTCGGTATAACTACCGATAAAAAGACTGGAAAGGATCTCATGCACAAACTAGTTTCATCCAAATAAATCCAGGAGGGTAGTCAAATAATGCGAGAGCTACTAGTTAAAACATGACAAAGTTATACTGCAACCTTATGGCGTCGGCGCCAAATATGAAGTGCTCATGAGTGGAATATGCACTAAACAACTGCAGAGGTTAGGGGGACTAGGTATTAAGCAAAGCAACGCCAGGCATAAATTCCCAAGAACACGAATGGGATAGGGAACGAATACTGAGCTAGCGGTTGAACAAAGCGCGCAAGACTTTAGCCCATACGCATGCATCACAAGCAAAAAGTAATCACACTAAGCATTGATACCTAGTAACATGAAATAATTGAAAAATAGATAGTGAGCTAGTAGTTACAACAATACATACAAGGCATTAGTTCACAAGTGATACTATATCAAATGGTAGTTCAAATGACAGAGGTTAGATAATAAACATGAAAGCACTTACAGAGGAGTGATGCTAGCAGCCTACGGCAGGGCCTGGACAGGTGAGCATGTAGGAAAGATGTAACCCTGTAATACGGCGCCAGAGGAAGGAAAGGTATCTATATAAACTTGGGGATGGGGGTGAGGGTGGATGCTATGAAGTGGGAGGACCAGAACAGCTAAGGTAGGAAAACAAAAAACATAAAAAGGGGAGGGTAGAGGGGCTAGCGCTACAAAAGTAGCACTAAGATAGGGAGGGGGAGGAGATGCAGGTAGGGAAGAAGGATAGTACAGGAGAAAGGAGGAGGAGTGAATAGGAGTTTCTGGGGGCGGGAAGAGCCAAGGAAAGGTTGCCTGCCACAAACCATCATGAAGATAGTGAAACAGGCACTGAAAATGCAAGCAAAGAAAGGTGAGGGAAGAACTGGATTATGAGTCTGGGATAACTTTGGGTCTATGGTTTAATTATTGTAGGGTAAACTATCGAAGTTAGAGCTAAAAGCAATGAAATGAGTGAGAGTTACTGGGAACAATAAGGTTATACTGCCACCTAGTGGCAAGGTAGTTATGGCTAAAGAGATAGCTGAATGGGGAAAGGGATGGAAAGTATAGGGATAGGAGACCGCTGTAGGCTGCTAGCAATGCACGCAAGGATTATACATTTATAATTGTGTTTAAACACCACAATAACGGTCTAGACAATATGCAGAACACATACACGGTTAGGTCTTTGTTCAGTAGCACGTTTGCTATTTTCACTTAGGAGTTTTCTTTTCTATTTTAGGTTATGGTAGTTAGCTTAGGTTCCAGATGCGTTGAAGAATAGGGTTGGTTCAGGGTACAAATGTGGACAAACACCTTGTCTGGTGGGTGAGAGAACACTTTGTAAGAGATGAGCGACGCTAGCAGCCTATGGCAGGGCCTGGAGAGGTGAGCATGTAGGAAAGATGTATCCCTGTAATAGGAATTCTCTAACCCCTAATCCAATTCTGGCAAAAAAGTCTCAACAACATGTTCAAGAACTATCCAAATACAAAGGCCAGTCCAAAAACTCTGAATCACCACTTTTCCCTTTGGCAATAGTTTCAGACAAATGGGGTGTTGTATTTATTCATCAAGGTTGGGTTTTGTACATTATTCTTCAACATTACAGATGGCAATGGGAGGAAATTACTCCTTTCTAAGGGACAATCCATTATCCAATGGACCAGACTGATTTCCACCTTTCATTCAATCATTCCATGCTATCCCAAGTGGGTGACAGAACCAGTTCCTCCTTCTCAGGTGAGAAAAAGGTTTTTAATCAAGGATGTTTTTAGTGCCAAAGAGAGAAAATGCCTGGAGACCAGTTCTGGATCGTTCTTTCCTAAACCTGTCTGTAATAGTGCCAAAGTTCAAAATGATTTCACTTCACATCCTGTCACTTCTTCATAGGATCACAGGAGGTTACTAGGGTAATGGCCCTAGGGCCCTTACAAGCCTGGCCAAGTTCTACCCTTATTTTCACAATTAGCACAGATTTCCCCTGTCCAAGAGGGACAGAGGTGGAACCCCCGGGATGAACTTACAGTTACCCATCCAATCATCCAGACTACATTTGAAGGAGGGCCAATGAGGTGCTCCGTTTGACATGAAGTGGGAGTCTGTTCCAAAGGTGTGGTAACCTCTGGGAGACTAATATGTCCCTCCAGCAGGTTGTACTAATGTCACATACCAGGTTAAAGTCTTTAGAACGAGTAGCCCGTGTACCATTTCACTTTCAGATATGCAGCACTTTCAATAAAGCTGGATCAAAAAGACTACCTTACATGCAAGGCACAGATCATCTCTAAGTAGTCTATATAAAAACTGAATAAAAAGACAGTGATTTCAGACAATCCAAATAAGGCAGATACTTAAGACCTTCAAGTTTCCTTGCGAGGATCCTTTGTGGTCTCTCCAACTGCTGCAGGTGCTTGGAAAGGTACATACCAAAAGGGGCATTGTACTCTATTAGTCTAATGAGGGAAAAGTACAGAGTAGTTATAACTTCTTTTTTTCTGGATGCAATGCCCTTACTTATAAGATGTGCAATATACAATGACCTTCTTACCACTGTGGAGACATGCTGATCAAAGGTAAGGTTGCTGTCAATCTGTATCCTCAGGTCTCTCACCACCGAGTGTGTACTTAGGGTGTTGTTATTGATGTGGTAGTTAGCAGGAACATTACTTGGAGATTCTATGACTGCTCCCAGTTTGCAGCCATCAGCAAACTTTGTTAGCCATGGATCTTTAGTTTTAGCTTGTACTTCGGAGAAATAGATTCCAAACAATAGAGGTCTCAGGACTGATCCCTGTGGAACACCACTGGTTACAGGCCTGCTGCTTGAGGTGGATTCCCCTGTTTTTGACTATATGGGTTCTATCAGCGAGCCAGCTAGCAACCCATCTAACGATATAAGGGTTCATACCCAACTAAGTGAGTTTGTCAATGATGCCTGAGTGGGAGATTGCGTCAAAAACCTTGGCAAGTCAAGGTAGGCTGTATGCACAGCTTTCCCCTTGTCCAGGGCCTTGGTGACTGTCTCGAAGAAGTCCATCAGGTTTAACAGGCATGATCTCACTTGGACAAATCCAAACGGAGTAGGGTCAAGTGTTTGGAAATTACCTATATCTATCTTTGTTGATAAAGTCTATGATGACTCGCATCCTTTTTGCACCAATTCTAAATTTAAGAGAGGCTTATCACATCCCTACTCATCCAGACTTCAGATGTTGTTTTAAGGTTGTGTATGTCTGAATGATATCAGTTCTCTATCCTAACATATGGACTACCAACTTCCCTAAGCGTGTTCACAAAGTGTCTATCTCACATTATCTCTCACTGAATGCTAAAGACTACCCACATTTTTTCCAATTTAAACTTGCTCATCTCTGTAGAGCTGTTCTTTTCCGAAGTGTCAAGAACCTCTTATCTGGGTGAGAGATTTCTTACAGAAGCTGGATTCCAAGAGAACATTCAAAAGTCTTTTGACGACTTCAGAAAGATTTGGGTTCCTGGGGTATCCACTAGACACCTCACTTCAAAGACTTTTTCTTCCACAGGAATAAAACAGATCTATATCTATTTGTAAGGTTTTCCACTCGACTCTGGTCACTGTGAGGGAATACCTCAGCATTTTGGGTCTCATGGCATCTGTGATTCTCATGACACCCCGGGCAAGCCTCCAAATACCACTTTGTCTTTCTCACGTGGAGTCTCTTTGCTCCCAGCACCAACACTGACATTGTCTTTTTAAATCCCAGTGTTGGGGTTTGTCAGTAGGAAAATTATTTGGTGGAGAGAGCAAATATCCTTAAATTCAGGTCTCCCCTTCTTCCTCGCTCCATTTTCCAAAGCAGTCACTACAGATGCCTTGGTTTTGCTTAGGGAGTGGTTTCAAGTGGGATAAAAATGCAAGGTTTGTGGTACACAAGGACAGAAGCAAGCACATACCACAGTCATGTGGTACAGCAACAAGCAAGTGGGGGAACCTGGTCATACTCCCTTTACAGACTAGCCATGTTAGCTTAAGATACAGCACAATCTCACTCTACAGGCATTCTACAGTCTATCAGAACAAAACTGTGTGGCAGACAAGCTGAGTGTGACAAAGGCACACCCTGACAAATGGAAACTAGTTCAGTGGCTCTTCGAAGATTTGATCAATCTGTGCGGAGTTCCTCCAGTACATCCACTTGCCTCCTCTCTGAGCAATCAGCTGGCATGATTATTCTCCAGGACTCCCTGCATAAAAGGCCTGAAAGACAGATGAATTTTTTAATCCTTAGACAGGAATGTTCCTGTATGCTTTTCCGTCCTGTCCACAGATATCCAAGGTACTTCTGAAAATTCAGAAGGAATACCCCCCCCCCCCCGATCATTGTGATGACTCCCTTTTGGCAGAGTCAACCAATGGATCTCCTTTTTTTGGAGACTGCCAGGGGTAATTACCACAAGCTTCCTCAAACTGGATCTACTCACAAAAGATCAGGGGTGTTTAGCACACCCTAACCTTAACCAACATCTACTGACTGCCTGGACGACAAGGTCTTAATTTCCCCCTTCAGGCACCTGTTTACCAACGATTTAACCAGCACACATTCAAGACTACTAATTCTCTGGTTTTACAATATTTGTGCTAGTTAGTATCTTATGAACTTTCTTACTCTTCTAGCAAGGTTCATTTATCGGCCATTTCAGCACGTCTACCTACGGATCCTCCTCTTTCAAACCACTCTCATGTTAAAATGTTTTTGAAAACAGACTTGCATAACAGATCACCTATAAAACTGATGTCCCTTACTTGGGATCTTAATTTTGTGTTAGAGAAGAGAACACTTGCTCCATTTGAGCCAGCTAACCTGGCTGACTTGAGGTTCTTAACAAGGAAGACAGTTTTACCGACTGCATCTTGGATACCCTTCTTGCAGAGGTCAGAACTTGTGGTCAGTCAACCTTTCCTCATTTCTCACATGGGCAGGATTTCTTTGAGAACTAATCCTCTTATGCGTAAAGTGGTATGAGAGTTTACTTTATACCAAACTATCCATTTCCCCATTTTCTTTCCTAAACATAAAACCGAGTGAGAAAGAATACTCCAAATCTTGGATGCCCACAGACAACTTGGGTCCTGTCTTTACAGATCTAAAATTTTCATATCTTCAGATCAATTATTCATTTCTGGTAAAGGTAAAAAGAGGCAACCTTGTCAAAGCAGACTATTTTTACCTTCTGCTGCATGCATCACAACAAACCCATTCCAGACAGGGTCAAGGCCCACTCTACCAGGGACTTGGCTTCATCTATGGCTTTTTGGAAAGCATTAGACTCCAGAAGTATTCTAGAAGCAACTCCACTGTCCTTTGTACACACTAAACACCACAAGCTTGACTCCTTCTCTAGGTCTAGATCAGGCTTTGGTAGGAGCATTCTCCAGGGGCTCCTAGACTCTTCTTTCATTTCCATACATTTATAAGTTACAGCAATCTACCCACATAACTTACATTCTTCAAACTTATCATGGTTGAAGTAGCCTAATACTGCTGTTCAATGAACTTACCAGTGCAATAGAGGTTCAAATGATCACTGCTGCAGTAGCTGCTCCCTTTTTCCACACCCTTGTTTCTTGATGTGGTTATTGCAAGGGTGGGGTGTGGACTTTTTTTTGTTCTTCCTAGCATCGTAGCTCAGCTTCCCTTCTCTGTTGGCATGAAAGCTCGAAGGGCTTGGTGTCCAAAGCTTTCTTTTTAGCCAGCTCATCTCAAGCTGACTAACTGGGTGCAAGGAAAAGCTGACTAACTGGGTGCAAGGAAAGTGCCTTGAAGATGTGGAAGATAGCAGTCCATTATCCTTGAAGGATATCACCCACACATAGCTTAGGCTACAGCAGCAGTGATTGATATGAAGAACACATTTTATTAAATACACATGTCCCTGTGAAATATAAAGTTCTAAGACCCATTTAATAACTATATCACAGCATACAGAAATTAAAACACAAGATAATAAAAGCAGAGTAATGATATATATATATATATATATATATATATATATATATATATATATATATATATCATTTTAAGAAATGGGTAGTGGATATGATTAAAAAATATGAGGGAAAATAGAAATTGCTTCAGAAGGGATAGCTAATGAATAGGATAAAAGAAAATGGAGTTTGTTGTTGTTTATATGACAGTAATAGGCTAGCAAGATCAAACAATTATGCTATATACTGCCACCCAACCACCCCTCAAAAGGCAAGTAAGTTTTATGCTGTTTGCCTACCACCCCTAAAGCCAAGCCCATTATATGCACCTCTACAATGGCAGGTTATAATGAAAGTGAAAAGAAAAAAAATATCACAGTAATGTCACTTGTAGCATTCAGACACTAGTCACTGCTCCCCCCCACTAAGCCAAAGCAATAATCACTTTACTGCCATCACCCCAACTGTCCTTTGCTTTTATCCAGGGACTGCTTCTCCAAGCAGATGTACACATCTGGCAATCACTTCTGATATGTGATTTCCAAACTTTTATAAACTGCCACAGTAATGTATTTCAGCTTGAGCTATATACAACCCCTTAAGTTAAAAATGGTGAAAATAAAAGTAAACAGTGCACTGTACTGTGGATGTCAGTGTTTTCTATTATTGGTGACAAAATATCTTTCTGGCTTCCTGCCAGTAATGAAAGCAGAACACATATATGTAAGAGAAAATCTCCCCGAAGACTGCAGCTACCCTGAAGTCTCTAGTCAGAGGAGTACAGACTGGAAAAAAAAAAAACACAGAGCCTGTTTCCTAAGAGCAGGTAATCTCTGGGTTTACAAGGCATAATAACAGGAAATACACATTATGCCCTGTTACTGCATTCATGGAGTACTGCTGAGAAGAGGTCATACTAATACACAGCATGTCCTCTCACTTGCAGGTTAAACTTACCATGGATTTTAACTAGAAGTTTCCAGGTAATTATTTGGTTAGTACAACTACAGTGCTATCCAAACAATTATCCCAATGATGCCCTGAAAAATAATTTTTCTATACCTTTTCTTATACAGTAGGAGCAAGTTATTATGGCACCTTAAGACCATTTACCTCAAAGCCAAAAGCTTAATTTCACTCTCACTGTACCCCTTCCCTCTTCGGTCTCCCCCGTCCCCTTCTCTTTCACCCAATCCAAACAAACTACAAAAAATTTTCTCCTTTCCAAACTCAAACCCTGCTATCTAGCAGCTGATACATTACCTAATGGAATCCTTAAAACTGCTGCCCCCTCAATCGCCTATCCCATATCAGTCCTAATCAACTGTTCTCTCTGAATATGTACCCCATCTATGGAAAATATCCCACATCATTCCCCTACACAAAGACGACCCCTCTAAGGATCTAACTACCGTCCCACAGCCATACTCTCCCCTCTAGCCAAAATCTTAGAAAAATGCATTCACTCCAACTCCTTGCCCACCTCCTTAATCACAAACTCCTCTCCCCCACACAACATGGCTTTAGGCCAAAACACGGTTTTCCGCCCTGTCCCCAGATATCTAACATGCCACAGGCCACCCTTACAGAACTCTTATAAACCGAGGCCAAATGGTCTCCTCCATATTCCTTGACATGTCAAAAACCTTTTCTCTCATCAAATCCTACTAAATAAACTATCATCCCATGGCCTCAACACAAGAGCCTTATCCTGGTTCCACAGTTCTCTCTCCAACCAGCAGCAAGCCACCAAATGGGAGAACACCCTGTCCCCTTATCCATCACTGCCAGTGTACCCCAAGGATCCATACTTGGCCCCATTCTCTTTATAATTTTTACCAACAACCTCAGCTCTTCAACCCAACTAGCCTACATAGTCCAATACACAAACGACTCTACATTAATCTGCACACCCCCCACCCCCAAGGGCCTACAAACAAAAATGCAAAAATCTTTCCAGGACATAGAAAACTACCTCACTAGCCATCAACTCATACTTAACCCCAACAAAACCAAGTTAATTGTCTTCAATTACAAGGAAGGAAAAAATTCAACTTAGCAGATACATTAGTTGACTAAGTTTTATTTGAGGAAACTGAATTTGGGGTTGTTTTTTCAAAATGTTAGACAGAGCGACTTCAGTAATGGATGTCACAAGAAAAAAAGTAATTTTATCCCACCCATGCACAATACATTGATAGCCTTTGAAAAGGTAGTAACCAAACAGATTTATGGGTTACACAACAAAATACACCATCAGAAAACAAATAGCAATTGGAGTCATGAGGAGGACAGAATATTAAGTAACCTCTGTGATGTTAACAATATTAGAATAATGACACCCGATAAGGGTGGAGGAGTTGTATGGTTTAATAAAGATGAATATATTCAAAAAATATTTGAGATTTTGAATGTATCTGAACAATACGAGGTATCCTCCCTGAACCAAATAAATATTGCGCACAGGAGAATTGATTTATATTTGGAAGAATATTTAATAGATGAATGTATTGATGCAGAATTGTACAGATTTTTGAAAGTGGATTATCCAGTTTTGGCCACCATTGTGGGTATACCAAAAATTCATAAGAATGTGTCCAATCCCCCCTTTAGGCCTATAATATCTGGAAGTAGAAGTAAAACTTTCCCTTTTGAAAAGGTTATAGATCAATGGTTAAAACATATATATGGAAAAGTACCACACTTAATAAAAGATTCTTGGGACTTCTTGGGGAGATTTACACAGGACATATGGGACACCAACATTATGTTTGTAACCATAGACATTAAAGATTTATTTTCCTGTATACCCCGTAGTGAAGGTGTTACCAGGTTCATCAATAGTGTGAGGAAATATTCTCTATATGAATGGGATAGAATTGAGCTCATAGAGGAATTTATTAATATTGTTTTGGATAATAATTACATTTACTTCGAAGGAGAACATTACAAACAAATTTCAGGAGTAGCTATGGGGGCAGAATGTGCCCCCATTTATGCTAATCTAGTTTTACTGGATTGGGAGAATGAATACATTTTGGGCACCTTTTGGATGGAATATATAGGTTGTTACGTCAGATTTCTGGATGACTTGTTCATTTCATGGAAAGGGACAGAAGTCTTGTTAAAACAATTTATAGAATACATTAATGGATGCAGTCCCTATTTAAAATTTACGCACAATTATAGCAGGACTGGCATCAATTATTTGGACACTTATATTTTTAAAGATGGAAACAAGTTTCAATCCAGAATATATAGGAAAGACACTTTTTGTAATTCCTATTTGGAATATTCCAGTAACCACTCTTGTACACAGAAAAGAAGTATCCTTAAGGGACAATGTATAAGGGTGGCTCGAATGACATCCATTAAGGAAGATATGATTAATTAAATTAAGTTCTTAGGTGAATTATTTCATGGGAAAGGATACACTGGACACTTAGTAAAGGATATTATGGAATATGTTATAAGCGAATGGGGGAAAAAAATATATACCCCTTTTAGGAGGTGGTAACACAATGTCCAGTAATATTAACAAATGTGTAACAAATAAGAAGTTATGTACTTACCATAACGTTCCATGTTAGTCGTCTTCTTCTCGCCTTCTTTCTTGCTGGATGGGTTCGGAGCCGAACCTCGGCTCCGACTCGGCCGAATACTAAAGCTCGAGAGCTATTTTTACTGGCTCGAGGCTATCCTATGTCCCATAATGCTAGGCAAAATATACCCAGATCTCGTTTGATAGCTAACACTATGGACAGACATGTCCCACCACTAGAAAAGGATAAAAATGAGAGCTATGTAGAACTATATACCCTACAGCCTGTTTGTCACCAGCGCTACCAAGGGGGAAGAAGAGCTCTACCTGAAGGGATAATCCTGGTGACAAGGAAAAACTCACCCAATACTCTAGGTCTTTCCAGGCTAGGGGGATGGAGGGTGGGACGCAAGAAAGAAGGCGAGAAGAAGACAACTAACATGGAACGTTATGGTAAGTACATAACTTCTTAATGTTAAGTTGTCAATCTCGCCTTCATTCTTGCTGGATGGGACAGCGTCCCTAGCACCTTAGTACAGGGTGGCTCAATGGAACAGACTCCTGAGTACAGTGGAACCAAAATCAGCCCTATTTCTGGAGGCAATATCCAGTTTGTAATGAGAGATGAAGGTATGAGGAGAGGCCCATGTGGCCGCTGCACAAATAGAGTCCATAGGTAATCTAGCTTGAAAAGCAACCGAGGAAGCTAATGCTCTAGTTGAATGAGCTCTAGGCTTGGTAGGGAGCTCCTTATGCCTCAATTGATAGGTTAGAGAGATAAGAGAAAAAGAGAGGTCAACCATCTTGATAAGGTAACTTTAGAAACCGGAAGGCCCTGCTTCCCTTCGGCGTAAGACCAGAAGAGTTGCTCTGATTTTCTCGTTGGCTTGGTTCTATCCAGATCGAAACGTAGTTGCCTATGGACATCCAAACAATGTAGTTTTCTCTCAGCTCCATCAGTGTAATTTGGAAAGAAAACTGGGAGATCAATGGTCTGATTCAGATTTTTTTGTGAGAGTACCTTAGGTAAAAAGGATGGATTTGTCCTAAGAGCCACTCTATCTTTGTGAAAAAAAAGATAAGGGGGGCGCACAGAAAGTGCTTGTAGTTCCGAAACCCTTCTGGCTGAGGTAACAGCTACCAAGAAAAGTGTTTTCCATGAGAGCAGTTTTAACGAGCAGGAGGCAGCAGGCTCAAAATGAGGTAGAATTAAAGACGACAGTACCAAATTTAGATCCCACAGTGGAGGAGGGTCTTTGACTGGGGGACTAAGTAATAGGGTACCCTTCAGAAAGGCTTTGCATAGCTTGTGGGACATAATACTAGATTCTGACAAGCCAACATGGAAATTTGCAATAGCTGCCAACTGGACTTTGATAGTGGCTGAAGAGGAACCTTTTTGAAAGAGTTCCGCTAGAAAAATCTAGAACTGTTTGGACAGGGGCAGTAAAGGGATCAAATTGGTTCTTTTCTGCCCAAATAGAGAAACGTTTCCATTTACTTGCGTACGTCCTTCTGGTGTTAGATTTGTGAGAGGCAAGGATAATCTGACGTACTGACGGAGAGATTAAGGGAAGTCTGGCTAGGGTTGGAAGTGGAGCAACCAAGCTGTGTGGTTGAGAGATGACAGGGATTGGTGCAGCCTGCCCGATTGATGGGTCAGAAGGTCTGGCACAGGGTCCACATGCCAGGGCTGCTCCAGTAGATGACGTTGAAGGAACGGAAACCAGACTTGTCGGGGCCAGCAAGGGGCAATGAGGATCATCCTGGATCTCAAGGCAGTTGCTTTCTGGACCAACAGAGTGATTAAGGGAAAGGGAGGGAAAGCATAAAGGAGACCCCTGGGCCAATCGTGGACTAGTGCATCTCTGGGAGAGAGGCCCGGAAGAGGGTGAAGAAGTCTTGACACTTGCTGTTTTGAGGGGTTGCGAAAAGGTCGCAGCAGGGCTGACCCCACTTTCTGAAGATTTAGTCCACTACTACTTGGTTGAGAGACCACTCGTAGGGCATGAGAATGTCCCTGCTCAGCCTGTCTGCTATGACATTGGACTTCCCGGGAATGTGTTTTGCTACCAGAAACCACTGAGAAGAGATCGCCCATTGCCAGAGTCTGAGCGCTTCCCGACAAAGAGGGTAGGACCTGGTTCCGCCCTGTTTGTTGATGTACCATACTACAGACATACTGTCTGTCTGTATAGCAATCGTTCCTGTGGGAAGAGAGTTCTGGAGAGCCTGCAACGCCAACAGCACTGCTCCCATCTCCAGGACATTGATGTGCAAGTGGCACTCGAAGGGTTGCCATGTGCCCTGGACCGTCCTGCCCTGAAAATGCCCCCCCACCCGATCAGGGAGGCGTCCGTTGTCACGGTGGCAACCGGAGGCGGGAGAACAACCGGTCTGCCTTGAAGCACCTGGGGTGAGTCCATCCACCAAGATAGGTGTCGTTTGCAAGACTGAGTGATAAGAATCTTGTGTGACATGGGAAACTGCTGAAAAGACCATTGGCAAAAAAGCATCCACTGTAGTATCCGCATATGAAAACGAGCTAGGGGGAGCAAGGTGATTGTTGCAGCCATCAGACCAAGCGTTTTCAGTACAAACCTGGCTTGGACCCTGTCCTCTTGTAGCAGGAATTGAACATGACTGCGAATGTCGTATACTCTTTGCGTAGGAAGTTTTGCTGATAACTCTACCGTGTTTAACACGGCGCCTATGAAGGTAATATGCTGACAAGACGACGGGAGGCAGATTTTTCGAAATTTATAGAGATGCCTAGCGCTTTGCAGGTTTGTACAGCGTAATCCCTGGCTTGAAGAAGCTGATGCCTGGTGGTGGCAGTAAGGAGCCAGTCGTCCAGATATGGAAACACCTGGAATCCTCGACGTCTCAAGTGAGCCACAACCACTACCATGCATTTGGTAAACACCCTGGGGGCTGTGGTGAGGCCAAAGGGCAGGGCTCTGAATTGGTAGTGACTGGCTCCCAGCCGGAAGCGGAGAAACCTCCTGTAGCGCCTGTTCATTTTGATATGGTAGTACGAATCCTGAAGGTCTATAGAGCACATCCAATTGTCCTGACCCAGAAAGGGAAGAATGGACTGTAGCGTGACCATCCGGAATTTTGTTCTTTGAACCGATTTGTTCAGTCTGCTGAGATCCAAAATAGGTCTCCAGTCCCGTCTTTTTTGGTACCAAAAAGAATTTGGAGTAGATTCCGGATCCTTATTGGTCTGCCAGGACTGGTTGGATGGCTCTTTTTAAAAGCAGCTTTGAAATTTCTAGTGCTGCTTGGTCTCTCAGACTGGGTGGAACGTCTGGAAGAGGCCCTTTTGATTGACGTGGGGTGTGGATTAAAGGGATTTTGTAGCCCTCAGATATGATTGACCGTACCCATCTGTCCTGCGTAAGGGAGAACCAGGCTTCTGGGTACAGCGAAAGTCTTCCCCCGACTGCCTCCGAAGGTGGACAGTCGGGCAGCTCCTCAGAGGTGCTGAAAGGGTTTGTCAGAGAAAGATTCTCTGCTACCCTGATTTTGCGGACCCCCCCCTGCCCCTAGGGCAGCGTCTGCTATTGTTCCCTCCTCTGCCTCTAGAGGGAAGCTCACCACGTGCGTCCGGCAGAACTCCCCGAGGTTTGTGGAACCACATTTTCCCGCCCTTTTGACCCTTAGGGTATGGTCTAGAAGGGGCGGAAAAAAACGGACTCCCACGGCAGAGAGAGTCTTGCCTTCTTGTTCGCACCTGGTTAAGGTGTCCTTCACTTGAGGTCCAAAAAGAGCAGAACCATCAAAGCAGGTGTTAGTGAATGACGCCTTGAAGGGGTCAGCAAAATTGCAGAGCCGCATCCAGGCGTGTCTCCTTAGAGCAACACCCGTACCTGCGGCTCTACTCGCTCCATATGGAAGAGTTGACAATAGAGTTCAGGGTCCCTAGCTGGGAGCTGATCTTTTCCTGAGACCCCACAGCTGTTGGGTCCTGCAATGTTTCACCCAGTTCCCTGAGAAGGTCCCTCTGAAGTCGGGTGAAATGGCATAAGTAATTCAGCGACCGCATAGCAAAGGTCGCTGAGGAAAACATCTGCTTGCCGTACCTACCAATCGTCCTAGATTCCTTATTAGGAGGATGGACAGGTACTGAAGGGTCAACCAACTCCTTCTTAGTGGCTGCCGCCACCACCATGGCATCCACGGGGACACCCTTGGAAAGAAACTGCTTATCTGTGGGAGCAGTAATAAATTGTGGGCCTCCGGGGAGTTGGTTCCATAGTATCCGGAGCCGACCACGCCTTCCGAGCCACTACTTCCATAAGTAGGTCGAAGGGCGGGGACACCCAGGAGGTGGAAGGGCGAGAACCGAAGGCATCCAGGTACACCGACTCGTCCTCGGATGGGTTAAGGGCAGACCAGTTCCCCCTCTGTTTGAGGATCTCTAAGATGTCAGAGAAGGAGACATCCTCAGAGGGGGACCTTGGGGACCCTTCCCAATCATCCAGGTCGGTGTCAGATGTCACTGACTCAGGAGAGTCAACATGTTTCCTCTTTACATGTCCTCTTCCGAGGGGGCTCCCCCACAGGGTCAGAGGAGGCCTCGGAAGAAAGGCCCAATGGGGCAGCCTGGAGCGTCGGTTCTCCTCGCTTGGGGTCAGGAGGGTAGGCAGGGGCCGAAGCAGGCACCGTGGAGGGAGGGGCCGAGGAGGCCGACCGTGGTGCCGGTATAGGAGCCAGCACGCTCATCACCTCAAAGGCGCCCCTGTCAGGCAGGGAAGAAGGACCCAACTCAGAGGAGATGAGAACTCCCCCCGACACCGAGAGGGACGGCTCCGAGGCCGATGTCGGGGCCGAACTCACCTGCGCCGAAGCTCCGAGAGGGAGAGCGGGGTCGGACAATGGTCCGATGCCACTCGCCCCCTCAGAGCCGACGAGGGAGTCTCGGCACCCGGATCCCTCCAAGGACGGAGCCAAGGACGAGATCAGAGCCGATGAAGGAACAGACAACAGGGGGATTGGTTCCGACGCCCCCACAGTACTCACCTCGACGACCTCCGGCTCCGAACTCAGCAGGGTAGTCGGAGGAGGAACTTGAGTGGGTGTAGGGGTAGCCCCTGACTGTTGAGACGGGCTATGTAGCAACTGGGCCAGTGCCTGTGACTTTAAAAGCCGGCTGACTACCCTCTTGAGGTCATGGTCCGAAAGCCTGGAAGACCTAGAGGAATGAGATCTATGGCTCTGCTCCGACAGGAGTGGAGACTTCGGAGCCAATCTAACCGACTTGAGAGACGGAGACCTAGAGCGATTTCTGCTCGGGGACGGCTCCGACACTAAAGTCGGAGCCGACTGAGGTCTAGATGCCTCGGTTCCTGCCGGAACCGACGAGGCAGCAAGAGCACCACTCAACGCCGGCTCCGAACATGGAGCCGCCAATTTGGCGGGCTTTTCCCAGCCAAGGTCTTAGCCGGGGAATCTTCAGGCTTTAACAAGCCTCTAAGTATAAGTTTGTTTCTGCGTTCCTGCAGGACTCTAGGGCTAAAAGCATGGCAGATGGAACAAGAGTCCCGCAGGTGCAGAGGGCCCAAACAATACACACAAGAAGTGTGACTGTCTGTCAGAGACATCTTCTGACAGCACGAGTCACACTTCTTGAAACCCGATACCTTAGTATCCTTAGACATACTGAAAAAACAACACACAATACACTAAATTATAATAACAATTACTATAAAAAAGGGAACTACCACTAAGTAGAAGGACAGAATTCCACACACACACACACACACACACACACACACACACACACACAGACAGAACAACCAGGGGAAAACTGTACTGCAAGGGGAGGGTCAGAGGCCCAACCACCTTAAGGGTGGAGAAAAAGGGAGATTAGCAACTAAAAAGGGAAAAAGAATAGTCGCTAACTACACTGATACTAAAGGAACAAAAAAGGATAAAAGTGACTAAAAACTACCTCAAAAGTTATTAATAAAAATATACGACCTGGAGCCGGTGAAAAACGCAACCTCGTAGCTAAGCGGCAAACGAGATCTGGGTATATTTCGCCTAGCATTATGGGACATAGGATAGCCTCGAGCCGGTAAAAATAGCTCTCGAGCTTTAGTATTCGGCCGAGTCGGAGCCGAGGTTCGGCTCCGAACCCATCCAGCAAGAATGAAGGAGAGATTGACAACTTAACACTGATGGTTATCAAAGAGCTTACATTTTGGAATATAGTCAGTACGCTGGAGAAGTAAGAAACATTGACAAAAACTGGAATATTTTGAGGAGTGAAGAAACATTGTGTGGTAAGATAGGGTAGAAACCTTCATTTGTTTATAAAACTGGGATGAATATTAAGGGAATGATTGAAACTAGAACTAACAGTAGGTATCGATGGAACTACATCTGTAAGGAAGGTACAAAAAAATGTGGACACTGCAAACAGTGTTCATACATTTTGGAAGAAGCGCAGATAACCCTGGATAACAACATTGGAAGTAGAATAATTTTTAGTAAGGGAAATTGTCAAACGCAACATGTAGTATATTTGGGGAAATGCATCTCATGTTCTAGTTTCTATGTTGGAAAAACAGATAGAAGGTTACGGAATAGGATTTACGATCATCTATATTGTATAAACAAGAAAGATAAGAATAATGCTTTATATAGACATCTAGAAGGGAGTGCTGGATGTGATTCATTTAGGTTTGCTATATTGGAGGTGATCAAGTGTAATCCTAGGGGAGGAGACATTAAGGCAATTTTGGGGGGAAAAGAAATTAAATGGCAGATAAAACTAAATGCTGGTAGTGCCCCTGGTATTAATGAATACATCCCCACTAAACCACTGATCAGAACTTAATACAACTTAAGATATTCCATTATGTTGTTTGTTTTGTTACCAGGCATTTAGTAAATGTGGATTATGTAGAAAATTCACTAGCATGTTTATATGAGTTGGAAGTTAATACATGTATAAGCTCATTGTATATTTTTATAGTAATTATTCAGCATATAGGTCGAGATGCTGGGTATTACCACTGGTGTAGTTTGGAACTGCATAAACTGTATATATGGAGTGGTTTGTTTTGTTACCAGGCATTTAGTACATGCGGATTATGTAGAAAATTCACTAGCATGTTTATATGAGTTGGAAGTTAATAAATGTATAAGCTCATTGTATATTTTTATAGTAATTATTCAGCATACAGGTCGAGATGCTGGGTATTACCACTGGTGCAGTTTGGAACTGCATAAACTGTATATATGGAGGGGGAATAATTATATAATCATATAATATATTTTTTATACATTTCTTTAGAATGTATTTTTACTTAAGTCATGTTTTATACACACAAGATAAAAGTTTTTTAACATTATGGTTGTTTAAATGTATATTGCACTGTTTAAATGAATAATTGATACAAAGGGCGGGAAATTAAGATATACAAGTGGGTTACAATTTTGTTTGTTCTGAAGAAATCTACGTTATGTAGATGAAAGCGATCAACAATATTTTTTAAGTTACAATAAACAAGTGGTTTTATTGAAGTTTGGATCCTGTCACAGTTTTTTTTTTTTTGGAGTTACTTTGTGGTTTCAGTCGTTGGGGAATTGTCTTCAATTACAATAAACCCAAAACATGTCCCGACTCCACTTTCTATGCTTTCCACAAACGGAACCAAAATAATTCCAAAAGCCAAGCTAAACGTCTAGGTGTCACAATTAATGATACCCTAATGTTTGACACTCCCACATCTCCCTCACCATCAAAAAAAAGTCCAGCATTCATGAGTTTAAAAACCTCCTTAAGGAACATCTAGCAAAACACTGGCTCTGCATTTGCCATACTCCTGGTTAAGCCACCTACTACTCCCTTACATTACCCTAACCTAGCTCATTCTCACAGCCACAACTATTAACTGCTGAAGGCTATCTTGATTCTACACTCTGTTTCAGTTAGCAATGTATACACATACACTGCTTTGTCTTTAACTGTTACTTAGACTGCATTTCTCTGTCTTGCAATTAATGTATCACACTGTTCTCAATATTAACTCATGCGGCCAGTTTTTTCACTAACTGTGGCATTTTTGTTAAATTTCTATTTGTTAATTACTTGCAATTATTATTATATGACTAATTTCCTTTACTGGCTTGCTTTGCACGTGTTCAATTTGATTATTTAATACTGTCTATTTGTACCAGTCAGACATTACCTGATAAACAAACAAAATAAATACCAGGTTCCAAGTAAATAGTCTGAAATCTCATTTCAGGAGTAAGAAGAGAGAGAAACATAACATCATGTGGACAGATATCAATGTAACAGTTTACCATGCAGACTTTAAATCTGTTTTACTGGATACAATACCCTACTACGTAAAGCATTGTGTCACGACTTGTGTCTTTACTGTAGCAGCTACTATATTATATTATGCATCCACTAACTTTACTCAAATGTTACTGTAGCTTAGGAACCGAAACGCATTTACATGTAGATATTATGCTCCTTTCAAACATGTTACTTTAACTCCATTTAGCACTAAGTTACAAGCCCAGCAATTCAAATTCAACACTCAAATCTGGTCTTTTCCTTAATGCTTCACAAACATGCACATGAAAATAGTTTGCCTTATTGATGACCTGTTATGCATATGACCCAACGGGCAATAGTACACTGTTAATGAACCATCAAATTAATTTTCATTTTATGTATGGGGTTTTGTTTGAGAATACATTTTATGAAATTCATGTTAAGGGGGCAACCTGTTACAACACAAAAATAACCAAAGTTCAAAAGTCCATTTTTTTCTACAAAGGGAATAGAAAAAGGAGCACTTAAGTGCAAAAATCACACAGCTTAATACTAGGGGCTTATTTCCAAGGGTAAAAGCATTTTCATCTTATACGTGTACTACAATACAACCTTAACTATTTACCCCTTCCATCAAACTAAGGTCTTCTGAATTTGTGCTCTAACCCCTCAATGGGTTTGGAGCTTTTTAAAAATGCAGTTACATCTCAAACAAATGTTTATATCTCTGGAAACAAAAATGGCAATACAAAACTGTAAACTGCAAACTATTCAGCACAAAGTAACCATTACAGTGGATGCATTTGTTCAATTTCAGGACTTGAACTGGATTTTGAAAGCCACAACAATCACAGTAAATATGAATTTTGGAATCTTGTATAAATAGCTTATGGTATCTCACTAACCATTCAAGCAACACTCATACTGCCAGCAGCATTTTCGTTATACATCTGCGAGCCTTCTAATGAGGCTAAGCAGTTATGTGTCACTTGATTCCTGAGGCAACTAAAGTAAAATACAAATTATTGTACAAATATTTAATTTCTCTTTACCTGCACTACACAGAGGTCAAATATTAATACATCGGTGTTTGCTGACATGCAAGTATGAAACTTAAAACTTGCCATTACGGACTACATTCCCAATGATTTACCAATATATGTAGACACACGCACGTACAAGTCATGGCAAAACATCAGCCAGTTGTAACACTGTTTTGCTGGTTTTATACTCTGTTTAGAAGTGCTTGACAAGGCTCAAGAGTTGTTTTTTTTTTTTTTGTCTACTAAAAGGTGCATCTGGTGGAGAGCGTAAGACATTGTTTTGTTTGTTTGTTTTTTAACTTGTTAAAATACAGTCGGTGACGGTTTAGAATGCTAGGCAGTAGTGCGCAGCTGTCAAACTACACTACTGCCGCAACATTATAAGCAGACACAAACACTACCTCGGTCCAGTACAAACTCTCAAACAATCTGGGACAAATCCATAAATATCCAGGGATAACCTAGTACTACTAAACAAAGACGTTGACTGAATAAGAAAAATGTGAATTAATACACAAACTCAATAGATAACACTAATTAACGTGTAGTTCACCAGCTTTTCTCCAAAAGTAACCAGATTTTAAGAACGGAGCTGAAATTGGAGTCAAAATCAGGGACAGTTGGGAGGCATAAGTCCAAGATAGCCACTAATCATTCAGATGCGAATATACGACTAGGGGCGAGTTCTAAGGACAAAGAAGAGGGCAGCAAACTAGAAGAATAAATGATATACTTAGCATGATGGCCTGCAGGTCGCTAATGGTAACGAAGTGCACCCCCAAACCAAAAAAAAAACGATCCCAGATATGCTTGCCGTATATATCCTCCCAGCATATATGTATTTGTCTACTGCACTGTCAAATCTTATTCCTGACTTACTCTGGATGCTATCCCCAACCAACAGCGCATCATATAAAAATCACCTTTCCTTCCATCAATTAAAAACACACGTAGAAGAACGTACAAGGAACTCCCCTTAAATCTTAACGGGGTAAACGAATGAATTATGGGTCATCTAAACTAAAAAAAAAAGTTTTACTCCGTCACTGAACATTAAGAAGGTCCATTAAACACTGTACGCATTAAGAACCCTATTTTATGTGCTTCCTTTACAAGTCCTTTGCTCTGATCACCATTTTGTTACCCTCACGAAATCTAAGTCGTCCGCCATCTTGCACGCTGGGAGATGCAATTTACATCTGCATTAGATCGAAAGAAGTACAGTAATACGCTTTCTTACTTACTGAATCTAAGTTCTTACCGTTTTGGAAGCAATGCCAGTACGTTTATCCCAAAGAAAATCCGTCTTGGCGGTATTTACGTTTCCAGTGCTCCAAGACTTGACAGCTGTTCTTTCTCAAGACACACCTCTTCGCTTCTGTGACGCCAACAGCTGTTTGTTTTCGTGCTCGGCTAATTCGGTGGCAAACTGTGGGGAATGATAGGCTGACTTCAGTGACAGTAAGAATACGTCATGAAGTGTACTGGCGGTCCGCCGCATACTATGAGTGTATGACGCTTCCTATATGTCATATCGCTTGTGTGACCCAATTTGAACGCAGCGTTGTGCTCTCTCTCCCAGAGTATCTAACGTTTTAGGAATATACAGTAGCTGATATTATATGAATAAGTGCACGTCTTACATTTATACACGCTTTTTACGTTTTTCGTTTTAGGGTGCATGTTAGTATAGCTCCCGACCAGTCAGGGACAAATTCAGAAGAAATCCGGGCACTTTTAAAATATTAGTACTATTAACACTGCCAGAGAAAGAGAATGTGAATTAATATACATTTTCTGAAGTAAAAAAAAATCTATAACTCTTAATCACTGTCATTATTTACTTAAGCAATAAACCACGCCTGGGTGTGGGTTATGCTGGATTTACCCACAGTTGGTGTGGTTTGGTCACAAGGGCGAAGCTGGGTAAATCCAGCATTACCCACACCCAGGTGTGGGTTATTGCTATTATACAATGACATTATTTAAGAAAAAAATACTTACTTTTCTTAAATAATTGCAGTGTATAACGCCTCCGTGCTGCCCTTCTGCAGTTGTCCGGTATACTGGGGCAGTTCTGATGTACTGCGCATGCATATGCTTACGCAGTACATCAGAGCTGTGTGTAGAGGAAGCAACAGAGAAAGGAAGATCTCTGTTGCTTTTTTTTAAAGTTGTCTAGCTATGTTAAATGAGTTTAACATAGCGAGATTACAGCAACGGAGCTCTTCCATTCTCCGTTGCTGCCTAACTAAAAAAAAAGTAAAGACTTATACTAATGGAAAAAGTCCGGGCAACCGGACCTTTTCCCATTAGTATAAGTCGGATTTACAATGGGCACGCTGGCCAATAAGGTGCACATTTTGGAATATTAATGGGGGGGCATTGTATAATAAGTATAATTCACCACCTTTTCACCAAAAGTCACCAATTTTAGGAGGAATTAAGAGGGATAGAGCTAAATGTCAAAATCGGGGAACCCATAATATCAGCTGAGAGGTGCGGTTTAAGTTCTCTTAGACTGTCAGCTTTCAGCTTAGCTCACCACCAGTCAGGGACAAATCTGAAGAGAATAGGAGAGAAGTACAATCAGGGACATTTTTAAAATATTGCTACTATTAATTTAATTCATTGACAGAATAACATAAAGTTAATATATATTTTTCTCAAATAAAAGAAGACTATAACTCTAATTATTGTCATTATTTATTAAGTGTAATTAATGGATCTATATTATATCCTCGAAGAGACGTTCCATCGAACGCCTCTTCATCGACCCTTAAACCGCAAAAATCACAAAACAGTAAATGTCCACATCAGCGATTTCTTCCCCTGGGAAAGAAATCGCTTGGCCATCCTTGTTAGTTTGCCATTTTCCCCACTGTAGTGTGATCCCCGGGTTGGTATATTTAATCGCTGATGTGGACGTTCGCTGTTTTGTGATTTCGCGGTTTAAGGGTCGATGAAGAGCTGTTCAATGGAACACCTCTTCGAGGACATAATATAGACCCGTAATTAACCATCTTTTCTCCAAAGTCCCCAGTTCAGCATAATTTACTTTAAACACCTCACATGTTCTGGCAAGGTATGAGCTGATTGACAGTAACTTACTAACAGAATATACCTTTTAAATACTTCAACCTAATTTCATAAATGCGTGTAAGGGCCCTGGGACCATTAACCTAATAAAGTACAGTTGTGTAAAATCTTACCATAATGGTAGATGTCCTTGCTTTCACCACTGCAGTATTCATTACTATATGGGATTCCCTGCTGTGAAGCTCATCGTCCAGCCAGTCCACCAAAGTCTACCATTGCTTTAAGGTACACTGAACATCACCTACATACTCCTCACGTAGTGTAGGGCATAAAGGTGATGTTCAGGCATACCATCCTCAGAACTGATTGCCCCAGTAGGAACATTAGTCCAAGGAAAACCAAAGAGCACCTGCACATCCAGGAAGGGGAAAAAAAAACTAGGGGGATGGAGGGAGGGAGTGAATACTGCAGCGGTGAAGGCAAGGACATCTACCATTATGGTAAGATTTTACACAACTGTACTATGCCCTTACATTCACTGCTGCAGTATTCATTACTGTATGGGAGAGTGCCAAAGCTCAAAAAGAAACTTGGGAGGAGGAAGGAGCAGCAGAGCGTAAGACGTCATGAAGAATGGCATTAACAAAACCAGTTCTAGCTCAGGAGATACCATCCAACTTGTAATGTTTGGTAAAGGTATGCACAGAAGTCCAGGCAGCTGCTTCAAGAATAGAATTAGTGTCTGAACCCTTGAAAAAAGCACCAGAAGAAGCCACATCTCCATTCGAATGAGCCTTTACAGAAGAAGGAAGGTTCTAGCCATGAAAAGTGTAACAAAAAGAAATAGCATTTGAAATCCAAGTAGAAATAGTTTGCTTGGAAACAGCCAATCCTAAAGATCTAGGATGAAAGGAAACAAACAACTGATCAGATTTTCTGATAGCTTTAGTCTTATCCAAATAAAATCTGAGCTGCCTGTGCACTTCTAAGATATGCAGCACCCTCCCACTGTCAGATTGTGGAGAGGGGAAAAAAGTAGGCAAATTAATAGACTGATTAAGTGACAACTTATTAACCACCTTGGGCATAAAAGAAGGATTAGTACGCAAGGACACCCTGTCTTCATGAAATATCAAAAAAGGTGGACAAGCCATAAGGGCTTGCAAATCAGACACCCATCTGGCAGAATTAAGAGCTAACAAAACAGCTGTCCTCCAAGAACAATATTACAAGGAAGGAGCCTCAGTCAGTTTCTCCAGAATGAAATTAAGATCCCAAGGAGGAGGAACAGGTTTCCTGGGAGGTCTAATATTAAGGACAATTTTAAGAAATTGTTTAGCCTCAAGTCTAGAAGTTAACAGGGGAGTTAAAGGAAGACAAGTAGAAAGAGCTGATAAGCGGGCCTTAATAGAAGAATAGGCCAAACCAGCATTGAGCAACTCACACAAATAAGAGAGAACCAAAGGAGCATCCACAGTAAGTGGGTCCAGGTCACGCAAAAGACACCAACCTCTTCCATTTAGATAAGTAGGATTTCCTAGTAGTAGGTTTCCTGGCCTCCTGTAGGACCTGCAGCACGTCCTCAGAAAAAAGGTGTCTATGAGGGATCAGAACCCTATCACCCACAGTGTCAGTTGAAGCGTGGACAGGTGGGGATGGATGAGAGATCCCTTGTCTTCTGTGAGTAGATCCACCCTGTGAGGTAACTTGTGATGACTGGCCCTGGCTAGATGCAGAAGTAGAGGGAGCCAGTGCTGTTGCTGCTAAAAGGGAGTCACCAACAATATTTTGGGATCATCCTGTTGAAACATGAAAAGGATTCTCGGAATGAGAGGAAGGGGAAAGAATGCATAAAGAAACATCCTCTTCCAAGAAAATGAGAGGGCATCCACCTTCCATACCAGATGATGTCCTGTGCAAAAGATGCATGATTAACTGACATGAAGATTTGCCAGTGACATCATGAATACATTGGTTGTGGTATGGAAAGTTGTTGATTATGTATTAGAAAATGTGCACCTCATATTAATTTCAATTTTTAATTATCTTATTAAATATAGTTCTTCATAAGAATGCTTGTACAGTGCATCATTTCTGCCCTGATTTACTGCTTCCTCTGAATCCTAACATAGTGCTAAAGAGTAGGAATTATTGCAATGTTTTCCTCAGGTTTCTTTTTACAATAGTTCTCTATCATTTCTTCCCCATTTGGGTTCCTCATACACTTTCTGTCCCTAAATGCCCACTTGGGACCACCCACTGCACAACCACAGCTTCTTGCACTGCTGTTTGGTATAATTAAAAATGGCATATTTTTATTACTGCATGTTATACCAGGGCTGTCCAACTGTGAGGCTATTTGGGGCCACATATGTTACGTGAGTGTTGTCGCCTCACAGTAAGACGTTGTTCTGTTCAGTTCTCAGCTAGAGCGTCTTCTGTGTGGAGACATGTGTGAATGGGCATACCTTTGTTAAAGGTTGTGCATCAGGGCTGGCAACTCAGCATGTAAAAATCTACTGCCAATCATTAGCTGACCGGAGTTCCGCTGTGGCGACCCCTCACTGGGAAAAGCCGAAAGACACAACAATAACATGTTACGTGAGCTCAGTCCGAGGACCAAGTACACTTCAAACCATACATTTGTACAATACATACCGTCAAATGTGAAAGTCCCATGCAACTGTTTTGTAATTAGTTGCTATAAGCATAAATTCTCTAGTGGCCTGGATGTTTCACCATTACTGTACTACAGAAGAATACTCAATAGAGTCAAAACAATGCAATGATTTATTAATACTGTTATTTGTCATTATGAATTTCCTGCAGAGTGCAGAATGCAAATACTACAGATAGCAGAACATGCATTTGCAATACAATTTACTGCTGATAATCAAAATGTAGGCCCTTGTAGGCAACCAGCACATAATTTTAAAAACTAGCCAAATCAGTGGTAGTGTTGCAAATCTAATGGGAATTTTGATGAGAGACTTTATCGCGCGCAACGGCAGTAAAGTCAACAGCAATACTTGTTGTAGCTAGACACAGGCATGCACCCAAATTATTGCTAAGACTGTTGCGCACCTTAGATTTTACATGTTTCATCAGGGAAAATGTACTTTCATAAATATAAGTGCTGCCAAACATTGAACACAGTTTGAAGCCAAAGTCATGTAAGTTGGGGAAATGGTAAATTGTAACCATCTTCCAAAAGTCTTCGTGCTTCACTTTCTGTGGCTGGAAGAATGGATCTGCCTGCAGCTCACATAGTTCTAGCTGAAACACTGATGGCTGCTGACTGACTGAAGCTTGTATTGGGTTATTGAACAACTCCAGGTTGGGTCGTAGCTTCTCAAAGTCCTGAAATCTGTCATCAAAACACCTGATATGCCTTCAAGAACCTCAACGTGTGCACGAAAGTCTGCAAACTGAATGTCTGACACGAGTTCAAGGCATGACTTGAAGTGTGTAACATCATTGTTATGCAACGAGTCTGTAAAAGTATTAGGAGAGAATATGAATAGTAATAGTTCTGTGTCATTCATCCTCAAAGGCCCTATTGGAATGTGCCTGCTCCTCCAAAACAGCCATGAATGTAGACTGAGTGTCACGGAAAGATACACCAGGATCAGGAGGAGGATGGACAGAAGACCTCCTCCAAGCACCCCTAACAAATCTCCTGCATGACACTTCACCAACACTTTGGCTACGGCCAGAGTCAACAGGCACTGAAGCCACAGTAACCACACTACCCTGATCAAGCATCTCACCCTCCACCTGTCCAATATCTGAGGGCACACTGGAATACGTATGCATAGACCTACTGGGTGTGTCTGATGGAAATACATGTGTTGGCTAAATGTCAACCTCAGTGTCAGCTTCAACCTCTGCACCCTGACTGTGCCTGTGTTAGGCCAGCATCATCATCAGAGTCTTCCGATACTCTGACATCAGGTGGTAAGAGTCCTACACTTCCACAGTCAGGATCACCTGTGATAATAAGTAACAAACACAGGAAAGAAATTATTATCTACACTACTACAATTTAATATATGCTAACAAACTAACACTGGTGCCACAATCACAGATGGTACAGCAATACACACACAGTCTTGACACCCACCTCACACATACAGATAAATGCATATTTCTGTCAAATGCTTATCAGTACTGAAATAAAAATGTTTGGCTTACCATGTGCTGATGACTCCAGACTTGCTAGGGGGATGGTCCTGGAAGAAGTTAAGCAAAATGTAAGGACAGCATCATTACAATAACAATAACACAGGAGGCTACATTTTTTGCCATTATATGTCCATTAACAATACATTTAACTGAAACTTGGGTGACATGTCCACACCATGTCCATGTGTAATGAACCAGAATGTGTTGTTAACTGTGTCAATCTATAAATAGGCCCTCCCCTCAAAATATTATTAAACCAAATTAACTATTGCTATCAATATTTTACTATACAAGAAATCATTAACACTTGACATATGTAAGCTTACCTGGGAGCTCCTTCTGGGACATACTTGTCCTCCATGAAACAACAGCACCAACATTAATAACATGCTGTTGTGCACTTTCCACTGAACTCTCTGGATCCCTGCCAGTGGACAGGAACTCTTCACTTGGTGTGAGTGGTGGTTCTGTAGCAAGCCCCCCCAGTAGCCAGTTGTCTATGGGCCATTGCAGTTGCTCTCCTCTGAGTTGATCATATCAGTGACCCTATGATGCACCTGATCATATGTCCTGCTGCATCCCACAACAGCATTGAAGTCATTCACTGTCTGGTTCCAAATTTGCATTCTTCCAGACTTATACCCATGTCATCTCTCAAGCAGAAAGGCGCTATGTTGATGAATGTCTTGTACAATCACATCTTTCCCCAAGTCACTGAAGGGGGTTTTGTGGGGATTGGCACACTTGGGAACAATAGTCCTAGGTGACATAAAACACAAAGAAGGATGCTATGCATAAATATCACATAAATAAAAGTCTTGCTTAGATATAACACAAATTTATTAGTTTTTAAATATTACCCACTGAAGAAACAAACAAAAAACTTCAGTTATTCTATTCAAATATAAAAAGTGTAATGTGGTTCCAACATATTGCAGTGGCACAAAAACCAAGGTTTGATCCAAAAATAAGGGCTAACAATAGCAAAGCAAACCTCTTTAAAAACATTTTTTGGATGTGGCAAGACAGAAATGGAACTTGGTTCCTCACCCCCAAAACAGCAGGCAAATGACATTTTGTACTAAACAAGGAAGAACACATCAGTCAATTCTTATAAATGCTTTCAAACAAACTGTCCCAAAAACATGTGGACACATTTACAACATAACAGTCATTTTTATGCAATTGCCAGTCACATCTACTTGTGCCCAGCACTCCCCTAGAGGTGTCTATGGGCCATTCTAGAAGGATAACACCCCTGTGTCATTGAGAATATAGGACATTTATAGTTCACTGAAATAAAATAGAAGAGTGTAAAGAGAAACAGTTGTAACAGTAACACTTATGATGAAAGTTAATTAGACTGTGTGTGAAAGTAAAATACCCGGACAAAAATGCCTATGCATTAATAAACTTCTAAGAAGTGCATACAGATAAAATTTGCATTTGCTAATGCACATGTATATCTATATCTGGCTATATCTATCTATGTATTTATCTATATATATCTATATTTAGTATCTATATATTTAGTATATTTATATATATGTGTATATATATATATATATATATATATGTATATATATATATATATATATATATATATATATGTGTGTGTGTGTGTATGTATACATACATATATATATATATATATATATATATATATATGTATGTATATATATGTATATATCTATATATATATTTTTTTTTTCCCTAGTTAAATGTGATCAAATCCAGTATATAATTGGAAAATTCAACCATACATTATTGAGAACAGTAGTCTTCTATGCAGATACATCCAAAGTAAATCCAGTGGAAAGTGTACAACAGCATGTGATTGATGTTGGTGCTATTTTCTTTTGTGGTATCCACATACACAACTCTCCTTACTTTCAGGTTCCCTAGCTACATGGTTCTCTTTTTATAGTGCAGATTCAGGTCTATGAGCACATGAAGATGCAAATGAGGTGTGAACTCAGAATTAAATCACAAATTCTTGTCTCTGTGGATCAGATGTAAACACAGTGCAGACATGCTCTCAGTGTTTGTTGCTAATGGATTGCAGCTGTGAATGATTACTGGTAGGGAGAAGGAAAACACAACAACGATTCAGACTCCCTTACCTACAGTGGGTGTGTCAGCCAGGTTACACTTACAAAGTGTAGAAGTAATTGTATCAAGGGTTTAAATGTAAGGAAGCAGCACACATTTCTCAGTTCCTGTTCAGTAATACCCAAACTCCCCTGTCCTTGACGAACACTGTATATCTTTGCAATTTAATATTCTCATACATTTTAAGGACAATGATACAAAATGCCTTATAGACTGCACATCTCAGATTATTGCTCTGATAAGAGAAGAACGAACAGCATACAGAGATAAGACAGAGCTGCATTTCTGCAAGCAACAGTCATAAATGGTTATGCGATCACTCATTGCACTGCATCTGAAATTAACAAATGTAAGAACAACTGAGAGTGTACAAGTGCTGTATGTCTTGTTAATACTCGGGATGATTTTGGACTTGCTGCTATGCACAATGATGTTAAGTCCTGCTGAAAAGCTGTTTCTGTGGCAAAGAGGGATAAGACACTATATATGTATGCTCTGTCACACCAACCACCTGCATGTCCTCTCTCATCACATCCATAAACCTTATCTTAGGCCTTCCTCTTTTCCTCTTACCTGGCAGCTTCATCCTTAGCATCCTTTTCCCAATATACCCAGCATCCCTCCTTAACACATGTCCAAACCAACACAATCTCACCTCTCTGGCTTTGTCTCTAAACCATCCAACCTGGGCTGACCCTCTAATATACTTATTCCTAATCCTGTCTACCTTCGTCACACCCAGTGCAAATCTTAACATCTTTAACTCTGCCACATCCAGCTCTGACTCCTGCCTTTTTGTCACTGCCACCGTCTCCATCCCATATAACATAGCTGGTCTCACTACCCTCTTGTAGACCTTCCCCTTTCACTCTTACTGGTACTCGTTTGTCACAAATCACTCCTGACACTCTTCTCCACAGACTCCACCCTGCCTGTACTCTCTTCTTCACCTCTCTTCCACACTCGCCATTACTCTGAACTGTTGATCCATAGTATTTAAACTCATCCACCTTCACCAACTCTACTCCCTGCATCCTCACCATTCCTCTATCCTCCCTCTCATTCACACACATATATTCTGTCTTAGTCCTGCTGACCTTCATTCTTCTCCTCTCTAGGGCATATTTCCATTTCTCCAGGGTCTCCTCAACCTGTTCCCTACTCTCACTACATATCACAATGTCATCTGCAAACATTGTAGTCCAAGGGGACTCCTGTCTGATCTTGTCTGTCAACCTGTCCATCACCACTGCAAATAAGAAAGGGCTCAGAGCTAATCCTTGATGTAATCCCACCTCCACCTTAAATGCATCTGTCACGCCCACTGCAGATCTCACTGCTGTCACACTACCCTTGTACATATTCTGTACCACTCTTACGTACTTCTCTGCCACTCCCGACTTCCTCATACAATACCACAACTCCTCGCTAGGCAACCTGTCATATGCTTTCTCTAAATCCACAAAGACACAATGCAACTCCTTTTGACCTTCTCTGTACTTCTCCATCAAAAATCTCAGAGCAAACATCGCATCTGTAGTGCTCTTTCCTGGCATGAAACCATACTGCTGATCACTAATCATCAGCTCCCCTTCTTAACTTAGCTTCTACTACTCTTTCCCATAATTTCATGCTGTGACTGATCAGTTTTATCCCTCTGTAGTTACTACAGCTCTGCACATCACCCTTATTCTTAAAAATCAGTACCAAAACACTTTTTCTCCACTCCTCAGGCATCCTCTCGCTTTCCAAGATTTCATTAAACAATCCGGTTAAACAATTCCACTGCCATTTCTCCTAAACACCTCCAAGCTTCCACAGGTATGTCATCTGGACCAACAGCCTTTCCATTCTTCATCCTTTTCATAGCTATCCTTACTTCCTCCTTGCTAATCCATTGCACTTCCTGATTCACTATCCCCACATCATCCAACCTTCTCTCTCTCATTCTCTTCATTCATCAGCCCATCAAAGTACTCTTTCCATCTGCTCAACACACTCTCCTCGCTTGTGAGTACATTTCTCTCATTATCCTTTATCACCCTTACCTGCTGCACATCTTTCCTAGTTCGGTCCCTTTGTCTAGCCAATTGGTACAGGTCCTTTTCTCCCACCTTAGAGTCCATCCTTTCATACAACTCTCCATATGCTTTATCCTTAGCCTTTGCTACAGCTCTCGTTGCCATGCACCTCATCTCCTTATACTTCTGTCTACTTTCTTCATCTCTCTGACAATCCCACTTCTTCTTCACCAAACTCTTTCTCTGTATACTCTCCTGTACTTCCTCATTCCACCACCAGGTCTCCTTGTCTTCCTTCCTCTGTCCAGATGTCACACCAAGCATCTTTATAGCAGTCTCCCTTACTAGCTCTGCTGTAGTTACCCAGCTGTTCGGTAACTCTTCACTGCCACCCAGTGCCTGTCTTAACTCTTCTCTGAACTTCACCTCACAATCACCCTTTTTCAATTTCCACCATTTGATCCTTGGTGCTGCCCTCACACTCCTATATATGTATATATATATATATATATATATATATATATATATATATATATATATATATATATATATAAGGAATAAGATACTTTTACTGTGTTTTGTAGGTTCATTGGTGTGACAGTTCAAATCCAGACTTGTGTAAAAATCTTTAATGTGCACCAATATTTATTTTATAATGATTATTTGATTTTTTTTAATACTACTCTTTGTGCAGCACATGGCTTAGCACAAACATGGGAAATGGATAAATAAATGTCATGTAATGTACTTCTGTAATAAATAATACATGAACTACACCGGTAAATCATGTGTGTGTCTAACACATCTGCTAAACACAGTGATCCACACTGTGTATATTATCTGTAGATCACTGTTCAGACCCCACATTTGTCTTTTAATGATGAAACCTAATAAACACTGCTCACAAGGATAAAACAAGTTGAGCTTTAGCTGTCATGTTTGCACATCACTTACCTTTGCACAGACCTGGCCTAATAGCCCACACACAAAGCAGAGGGAACACCTGCAGACAAGATGCATACATTCTTGATTTCAAAAAGGATACATTGTTGCATCTTTTGCTTTCCAGCACTCAAACCTGCTAAGCAGCATTGCACAGTGGTTAGCAACCTTTCCAAACACCTGCAGGTCTAGAACACCTGCAGACAAAAAGCAGACAGTAGACAATTTCAAAATGGATACATTGTATCCTGTAGTTTTTATCACTGTGGAAACACACTAAGCTGCGTTGTGTAGCGGATAACACACATTCTTAATAATGCATATGAAAATATACAGTTGTTTCTTAACTGTTCATGTGGCAGCAGGTGTAAGTGTAGTGCTGCAACATGGGTGAGCTTAGGTTCTAATCTAGCACACTCCCAATTTTATTAATGCTTCTCTGCTAATTTTTAAAAAACAAATTAAAAAAATCAAACAGAATTATAAATAACAATAAGTATGTTTAGCTCATATGAATTATATGTGTGATAAAGGTTATACTGAATATTATGTTTCTGTAATTATAATTGCCTTCTCTGGCCTTGGATGGCCTTCAGACCAGAGTGATACTCATACACACATGAATGTATAAACCAGGACCTTGTCAGGTTACACACATACCCGGTTAACCCCTCACTCTGTCATGTGTATTTATATATAATTAATGAGCATGTTCAACGAGCACTTCTTCTGTTTCAAGGATGAAAATTCACCTATGTGGAAGAATATGTTTTGTCTGCAATGCATAGGTATGAAGCCCACATTGTACAAATTGATTTTGTCACTGTGTAAACCCCAGAATTTGTCAGGTCATATAATTTATACCCCCAATACATGTCTGCAAAGTTAAATCAAGTAACAGCTACAGAAGCATCCAAACCAAAACCTAATGCCAATTGTCACATTACCCTTTTTAGTTCATAAACTGCTTTCCTCTCTGTTTGGCACTGTTGCTGTCTGCTTAACATCACGCAGAATTGGTTGGCATGGTTGTTCAGGTTTGCAAACTCATAGTAAACAGAATAACACTCATTGGCTGGAAAGCACTGTTGACTATTGCTGTTTTCCCTGATTGGACATGCCTGGAGGAAGAAGGGAAAGTACCCAATTTAGGGTGCAGAGGTAGAGTGTTGTGGAGTCCAGAATTTTTTTGGACTTCTTGTAAAATACCACGGTCAAAGGCTCTTGCAAGGGGACTCTACCCAGCTTCCAGTAGAAGTCTGAGGCATGGAATAGTCTGGCCAAGGCTGTCTCCAGTGGGACTGGCATTCCACGCACTGAAGAATAGTGTAGGCACAGTTATAATGACCTCAAAAGGCACAAACAGGATACACTCAACCAGTGGTTGGATGAGATTAGGACTGCTGACATCCCACAGTTGTGTAAGTATACAGATTAAGAGAATTAAAACTAGACAGGCAACTGCATATATATGCAAGACTGGTATGCTTAATGCTCTTCTGTTGCTCTATTCTTTTTATTCCACAGCCAACCAAGAGATAATGGTAAATAGGGAGGCCCATGTTGAGCATCTAGAGAGACTGAGGGAAGCAGAGGGTATGTATGAAGCACAGCATAATTACTAATTTAGCTAAAGTATTACTTTTCTATACAGTAATAGCAAATTAAGCATGCATATCCTAACTGTAAAAGCAAGCATGCATGCTTCAATCTGTAGCACAAGTCATCTGTAAGAGTCAAGTCTAATACTGTAGTTAGACATTGTGGGTTCAAATACCACAAGTAACATATATATATATATATATATATATATATATATATATTTATATATATATATATATATATATATATTTATATATATATAGAGAGAGAGAGAGTAAAATCTTTTTAAAAAAATACATATTTTAATTTCTACAGAAGTGGCATAAATACCCATCTGTTAACTTCATCTGTATAATCTGACCAAGCATATGTTTAATATATATGCACATTGCAAGGATTATTTTGAGATCTCATTACTTATAGTTTGTAGTTGTTAAGAAGTATACTTAAATGTAAAAGTATAGATAAATACTTTATTAGGATGGCAATGATTATCCCCTTCGCATGGGTGGACCATCAAATGACCCCAGAAAATACAGACCCATTAGTGTGACTAGTCTGATATGGAAAGCCAAGCAATGAATTATCATGAAATAACAAAAACATTGGCAACCTACAGACACTGGATCCATCCCAGTTTGTTTTTTGCCAAAGGAAGGCCATGCCTACCTAACCTAGTAGATTTCTTTGAAAAGGTAACCAAGGCAATGGATGAAGGGAAAATAGTGCATACCGGCTACCTTGATCAGGCAAAGGTGTTCAACACGATACTCCACTCAGGTATTCGGGACAAACTCAGTGAACTAGGCATAAATCCCTACACAATTCACTGGATCACCATCTGGCTCACAGATAGGACCCAAGAAGTCAGAATTGATGAGACCACCTACACCAAGAGGCAGGTCACCATTGGAGTACCATAGGACTCAGTGCTAGTTCCACTCCTGTTTGGCATCTACTTCTCAGAGGTCAAGGAAAATATAAAGGGCCTCTGGTTCACCAAGTGTGCAGATGACTGGAAATTGGGAGCTATCATACATTCTCCTTGTTAGAGTGTATTTAACAGTGAATAAAAGATTGAAAGTAATTCTGTTACAAATATGCAAAATAAATAAGGTATAATATAAAGCTTACTTAAATGTATAAATATAATTTAGCAATATGTGATTAGCATCCATACTAAATGACTGTGGCTTGAAAAATAAGGAATTTACTTAATGGACATGTTTTCCTGCATAATCAGTATGCATTTCACGGGTCTATATTGTAAGCGCGAATGCTTAGGTTGTCGAATACGGCATGATCGACACCTAATAAGCGAACTGTGAGTACTCCGAATGCTGGAAACCGCAAAATTCGAAATCCCGATTCGGCATAGTCGGCCCTTCTGCAGTGTAGCTCCGTAAGGTAAGTGTGCGATAGTTACGGACCTTAGGGTTAGGGTGCGGGTTAAGGTAAGTGCATAGATAGTAATGTATGTAAGGTTTAGAAGTAGGGTTTGGTTAAGTGTATGTCTGTGCATTATTTATTTTGTTTGGGTATAGCTTATTAAGGTAAGTGTGCGATAGTTACAGACCTTAGGGTTAGGGTGCAGGTTAAGGTAAGTGCATGGAAAATAATGTATGTAAGGGTTAGTGTAGGTTTAGAAGTAAGGTTTAGGTTAGTGTATGTATGTGGTTTATTTATTTTGTTTGGGTGGGTAGTATGTAGCGAGTGGTGTAGTGGGAAGTTTGTTTTGTTTTCGTTAGTGGGTGGAACGGTGTTGGCCAAGCAAAAGTATTCGGTAATGTGTTTTTCTGCATTGTGGGGTTTTGCTGACTTGTGCGTTCGCTGAATAGGTGTCGATCATGTTGTATTCGACAACCTAAGCATTTGCATATATAATATAAATCCCATTTCACACTGTCAGCAAAAAATCTGACCTCTTACAGACTTAAAAACAGTATGTATGCATTTCACATTGTCAGTAAGAGCAAAAATGTAAAAAACAGGATGCAGCTTCTTTAAATAATGGACAACAGGAAAACAATCTGTACATGTTTCTATTATATGACTGTTAAACAAGGAAGTTTGAATGGTGCTTTTATCAAGTCAGCATTGCACAAGATGGTTCCTTAAAAGACAATATCAGTATTATTTCTCTACAGGATGAAAACATTTTTCTACAAACATCAGCAAACAGATCTTTTCATACAAAGACCAAAATAGAATACCAAGGAGAAAAACAGGAGGTAAAACCACTATAAAGAGACTATAGCAAATGAAATTGTTAGGAGAAGTATTTTGTACAGGAAAGTTATCATTTATGCTGTACGAGAAGTAAAAAGTGGTATAGTGTAACTAAAGCTGCAACAGTAGTATGTGTGGTTTGTTATAAAAAGCTATTTATTAATTACTGCATCAGTGTATAAGTGACAGAGTTTGGTGCTGCATCAGTGTATATTTTTGCAAGTTTCTGTGGGCAACAGACTGTGAATGCAATTATAACTAGACTTTGATTTCAGCAGAATCCAGCCAGTAAGACCTTAGTGTCTTAAGAAGACTTTGGATCTATCACAGTAAGCAGCACCTTGATAACTAAATTTTCAATGGCGAGCCTACCTGCATTCGAACACAGAGGGAGTGGTAAGACCTGCAGAGGGTCACTTCAGTGAAGTTGCAGTAACTAATATTTGTACATATGTGTAAATCCTAAACAGAAATACTCCAGTTTATGCAGCTTGTAGTAGTAAAGTTTCTCAGACGTCTGATTCCACATTGAGCCTGCAGTGCAGGAAAGTCGCAGTGCCATAAAATCTTCAAGAAAGGTGACTACCTACTTTGCACATCAGCTCGCTGCCTGCTGTGTTTCACCAGCTTCTCGAGTGACTCCTAAAAATTTCCAGCCATCTGCAACAACAGCCTGATCACTTGTTTTCTTGCTAAGTGGTAAGACCTTTATCTGTGTCACATTTTTAGTATGGATGCTATTAGACAGAATTCAAGCAAGTGTAAGCCAAGCTTTACTCTTAATGTAGCAGAACAACCAGATAAAATATGACGTAAATTGCAATGTTGGTATACACAGGACATTAACAAATGTAAAACCTTATTAGGGCAAGTTGATAGTAAGGCATTATGCAAATGGATTACAATATTTGACTGGTATCGCAAAGAAAACCATGTGGGGTATGACAAATGTTTATTGTGTAAATCATATGGAACTGCTTTCTGTGTACAATGTCATAAAAAGTATTGCATGACATTATTCAAAGGTTAGACTGTGCAGACAAAAATGTTAATGGTAAAGAACCAGAAAAAGTTAATATGCTTACATTATATTCAGATGTTGGACAGTTATGTCCTGTCACCACATGTAAAAGGTTTATTTCAGAGTTACAACAGGAGTCGAATGACTTACTGACAGAACCTCCAGTATATCTTTTTACATAAGAATGTAATAAACTCCTAAAAGACAGAACCCCAAATTCTCAAAAGCTTGCATGGCATGCATGATTAGTGTAAGAGGAAATTTTGCCAATATGGCGGCTGAGCAATCCACGTACATGCTCGTTTGACGTGCGCAAGTGCTCTAGCACTAGTGTTGCACGTTCCCAGCCCCCATATGCAAATTACCCCATTTGCAGGTGAAAACCATGCAAATGAGGTAAATCTGCCATCCAGGAAGCAGGAATCAGGGTGCGCAGGACTAGCGTAATATGCAGAAATGTACTTGGTTAGTAACTGAGTACGGTACAGCAAAATCCAAAATGGAGCTATGACAGCTCCAAATAAAGGCTGCATATCATTGTGGAAACATGCCAATGGCCAAGTATAAGGCCATTTGGCATTGCAAACAATACAAAAAATAAAAAAAATCAACCTTTATTTTATTTTAAGCCAAATTTGGCTGTTTAAGCATAGGACAGAGGCGCGCAAACGGGATCAGGGGAAAATAATAAAATAAACCTAAAATATGCATTCTAACTAAAATCAGTATTCTGCCATGCAAGTCAAAGGCAGGCAGAAGACAACCTGGCCAGTAAATAGTGATTGCTAATGGGGGAGGCTCAGTGTGAGACATGTAACTATGCATTAGCAGGCAATCCTATGCAAATGAGGGGAAGGATAATGAATCCCAGTTTTCCCCGGCATGTGAGGCAGGTCCCAACAGTGTAAGAGTATGAAAAGCTGAGTACAAGGCTAGGAGGTAGGTGACATCATGGGTGGGTTTGTCAGGCATACTGTGAGCAGATTGGAGCCCTGTGACTTGGGTTTGCACCTAGCTAGGGGGTGTGTCTAAACCTGCATAGCACTCTTTACAAAGTGTAAGCAGGTGTGCGCGCCACACACCAGGTTTTACAGGAAGAAAAAATAAGTTAAACCAAGAAATAGCAGCAGTGTGCACATATGAGCACTCTGTTTGTGTGGTGCGCGCATTGGCTTAAACAGGAAGGCAATGGGAAGGGAAAACAGCAGTAGGAAGGTATTCAAGGAGAACTAGCTTAGCTGGCAGGTGAAATGTATCAGAATCAGCCAATTACACATGCAGCAGACCAACCCAGCCCAGAACACTACTATAAACTAAGCAAACACCTTCCCCTCTGTTTTATTCCACACTCTACACCACCGGTGTATACAAGTGGGGAAATTTTAACAAACAAGCCTACAAAATGAGAAGGGCTGCAGCAGGCACCATAGAACAACATGTGCAAGAGGCTGAGGGTGGTGAGGATGTGAATGTTGCCAAACAACCCACACTGAGGAGACGGAGAAGAGAGTACAGACCCAGGGTAACCTACCAGGGGCTACATGAGCTGGAGATAGTGGAGCGCTATAGGGTGGACAGAGACCTCCTACAGCAAATTGTTGAGCTGTGCACCAAACTGACAGAGGGAAACCCATCCCAATGGACACCAAGGTATGTGTAGGCCTAGGTATACTAGCCACAGGTACCTCCCAAAGCACAACTGGGGATATCATGGGGATCACACAGGCATTAGCATCCAGAGTATTCTACCAGTTCCTGCATGCCATGTCAGCATGCCAGTGAGCATGTATATTTCCTCAACACCCATGAGGTGTTGACCAGCAATATGCATCTCTTCCACCAAATAGCAGAATACCCTGGGGTAGTGGGTGCTATAGACTGCACGCACATATGCATCAAAGCACCACCCGGTGAGCAGGGTAGGGCCTACATCAAATGCAGGGGCATCCCCCCCATCAACTGCCAGGTTGTTTGTGATGCTTAGGGCATTATAATGAATGTGTGCGCTGGCTGCCCTGGAAGCTATGATGATTCCCATATATAGCATCTGATGCAGCTGTACCAGAGATTTGCCCAATGTGGACATCCCCTATGGTCAACTTGTGGGGTATGCTGTGTACCCACTGTAGCCGTGGCTGATGACATCCATCAGAAATGCACACACACCTGAACAACAAAGCCATAATGAGGCACACACACAGGCCAGACATATAATAGAGCGTGTGTTTTGGATGCTCAGGTCACAGTTCTGGTGTCTGGACACATCCGATGGAGCCTTGCAGTATTCACCAGCTTCATGCACCCAAATTGTTATGGTATGTGCTATGCTACACAATATGATCCTGCGGAAACAGCTGCAGCAGGAACAGCATGGGGCAGGGCCACACAGCCCCCCACCAATGCCAAGGCCTGCACAGGCATAGAGCGACCCAAAGGAGGAACAGCCTGAGCCTGCTGCAGTAGGCAGATGGAGGCATGCCTAGTATGCCCTGGCCTTGGCAAAGAGGCAATGCATAGCACATGCACTGACACAGTAGGAACCCAGGGAATGACACCTCTCTCTCTCTGACTCGCACATACAGTAAAAGGGATGCCATATATGACACTACCTGTGCTCAACCATGTATAGGGAGTGTACTATGTGCATCCAACATAGGCAGCCCTCCAGCACCATCTGCAAGTCTGGCACACCCTCAAGGTAAGTCAATCAAACTACCAATTGCCAACTGGAGTTGAATATGTTTTTACCTGTAGCTATGGAATGGATGTGAGCATGCAAGGGAATTGGGTGGCTGAAAGTTATGGCAGCAGACAGTAAACACCCATAGTGGCACCATGACATCTGCAACACATACTGGAGTCACCATAGTAGCCAGTACTACACAGGGTGACAAAACCCACTGCATGAAATCTGCTGTGCAACATGTGTGTCCATATGACCCACACATGCCAGTCAGGACGGTTCACATACACAACAACAGTCTCAGCCAGCAGGACAGGTATAGACAAGCCCAAACAAAGCCTGTGGCATGGCCCTAGAATGATGGCTATGGTTAACCCCCCCCCAGGCCTACACAGACAGACCACAGCATGGCAGGCAGTGGGATGTTAGTTCTGAAGGTTAAGAAGATAGACAATAATATGTAGGGCAACCAAAGCCACAATCTGCAGTGCACTGGTATGCCTCTAGTCAGCATGATAGTTAGCAATACAGAATGAAATGGAGTACCTGACATACCAGTACGGTCATAGCGAATGTGTACATGTTTCACGTGTGCCCCCCACATCCTACATAGTAATGTAATAACAGTCAGGTGTGCCCCCCAACCCTGTGTAGAAATGTAGAAATAGTCAGGTGTGCCCCCATCCTACATAGTAATGTAATAACTGTCAGGTGTGCCCCCCAACCCTATGTAGAAATGTAGAAATAGTCAGGTGCCCCCCCATCCTACATAGTAATGTAATAACAGTCAGGTGTGGCCCCCCCCCACTCCTGTGTAAAAATGTAGAAACAGTCAGGTGTGCCCCCTTGCTATGCAGAAATGTAGTAACAGTCAAAGCCAAATGATCAATGGATACCCTGCAGAGACAGCATGTTACCTGTTGGTGTACAACACAAAGGTCAGCACTGCAGCACAAACTACCTGGACACAATCCACAGATTCAATACAGATGGCCATACTGGGCATGCTCACACACTTAGAGAAATGAAGGCAATGTCAGTCTACAACATACTGAAAGGTCATACTGGGCATGCTCACACACTGAAGCACATGAACGCCATGACTGCAAACACCAGTGGACCAGACATATCTGGCAGTTGCAGCTGTTAGTGCAGACAGCCGTCAGTATGCACCAGTCATGCCTTGCACACACAGTGGATAGGAATACAGACATATATGTCAGGACAACACACTATAATAAGCCAAAGGTAGATGTACATAGATTTGTGGAAGAAGGTCACTGTGACAAGGAGCCATCCAGACCTGTCCCACCCAGCACACAGCCAAAGGGCCCCAAACACATGAGGTGCAGATGTCACTCACTGCAGATACTAGCCACCAGTATCTGTCAGCATTACAGGCTATGTGGTGCACGTGCCAGCTGTGCAACATGACCGCATAAGGAAGTAGTCATCTAGCAGCTGTATACACATACCTGTGACATATGACCCCGTGTTTTTGCCAGCATGTGGCGTGTCAACCCATACATGAATGGGTTATGGCCAGTGCACACACTGCCCTCCCCATAGCCCTACTATGACAAGCCTGCTGAGGTAATCCAATGTGAAATACACCTTTGGGAGAGTTGTAGCCCAGTAATCTCTGGGGCGCATCACATAACTGTGTACTGCTGTAGTATGATAAACTAGTTAGGTAGTAGTTCTAACCCCAGACTTGGCAACTGTGTGTGTGTGTCTGTCTGACTGTGTGGAGAACAATGCTTTTTAGGGTACTCACAATCCTTACAATTCATACAGTCAACTTTGGCAAGGCTGCTGATGTCACCCACCTAGAAATACACCTCTGGGAAGGTTGTTGCCTAGTAATCTCCATAGCGTGTTCTGTAATTGCATACTGCTGTAGTGTGATAAAGTAGTTAGGTAGGTGTTGTAACCCCAAATTTGGCAACTGTGTGTGTGTGTGTGTGTGTGTGTGTGTGTGTGTGTGTGTGTGTGTGTGTGTGTGTGTGTGTGTGTGTGTGTCTCTGATTGTATAGAGAGCAATGCTTTTTAGGGTACTCAAACTCCTTACATTTCATATGCTCAACTTTGGCAAGACTGCTGATGTCACCCACCTAGAAATACACCTCTGGGAAGATTGTTGCTTAGTAATTTCTGTAGCGTGTCCCGTAACTGCGTACTGCTGTAGTGTGATAAAGTAGTTAAGTAGGTGTTCTAACCCCAGACTTGGCAACTGTGAGTTTGTGTGTTTGTGTGTGTGTCTGTCTCTGATTGTGTAGAGAGCAATGCTTTTTAGGGTACTCACACTCCTTACAATTCATATACTCAACTTTGGCAAGGCTGCTGATTTCACCCACCTAGAAATACACCGCTGGGAAGGTTGTTGCCTAGTAATCTCCGTAGTGTGTCCTGTAACTGCATACTGCTGTAGTATGATAAAATAGGTAGGTGTTCTAACCCCAGACTTGACAACTGTGTTTGTGTGCGTGTCTGTCTGTCTCTGTGTAGAAAACAATGCTTTTTAGGGTACTTACAATTCATATACTCAACATTGGCAAGGCTGCTGATGTCACCCACCTACAACTACACCTCTGGGAAGGTTTCAGCCCAGTAATCTCTGTAGCGCATCCGGTAACTGGGTACTGCTGGAGTGTGATTTAGAACTGTGGTAGGGTTCCATTTCCACCCATGGCAGTTCTGGCTGTTTTGTGTGTGTTTCAATGTCTGTGTACAGAGCAATGCATCATAGGCTAGTCACTCGCAGTACATTTCAAATGCCCTACTTTGGTAATCCTGCTGATGTCATTCATTGTGAAGTGTACCATTGGGGAAGAAGTACTCCAGTAATCCCTGTGGTGTGTCCTATAACAGCTCCCTGCTGTAGTGTAATATAGACCTCTGTCAGGGATTCTATACCCCCCATGTTGGTTGTGGATGTATTGTGTGTGTCTCACTGTCGGTGTAGCGAGCAATGCATTTTAGGCTAGTCACTCACAGTACATTTCAAATGCCCTACTTTGGTAATCCTGCTGATGTCATTCATTGTGAAATGTACCACTGGGGAAGAAGTACTCCAGTAATCCCTGTGGTGTGTCCTATAACAGCTCCCTGCTGTAGTGTAATATAGACCTCTGTCAGGGATTCTATACCCCCCATGTTGGTTGTGGATGTTTTGTGTGTGTCTCACTGTTGGTGTAGGGAGCAATGCATTTTAGGCTAGTCACTCACAGTACATTTCAAATGCCCTACTTTGGTGATCCTGCTGATGTCATTCCTTGTGAAATACACCTTTGGGGAAGGAGTTTTCTAGTAATCCCTGTGGTGTGTCCTATAACAGCTGGATGCTGTAGTGTGCTATGCACCTCTGACAGGGGTTCTATACCCATACATGTTGGGTGTGGATGTTTTGTGTGTGTCTCACTGTCTGTGTAGGGAGCAATGCATTTTAGGTTAGTCACTCGCAGTACATTTCAAATGGCCTACTTTGCAATCCTACTGATGTCATTCAGTGTGAAATACACCTTTGGAGAAGGAGTGCTCCAGTAATGTCCATGATGGCACATGACAGGTGTGTGTGTGTGTGTGTGTGTGTGTGTGTGTGTGTGGGGGGGGTTTTGCAAACGTCTTATATGGTGGCCCTAGTACATAAAGGGATAACAGCTGTGAAATAGCTGAGAGGCTGGGTGCATACCCATACCCATACATGTGACATCAAGGCCAGGCAATCACAGTTAGCAACCCCAGTATTACCCAGAGCACACTCTCACCCATGTCTCATACACACACACATGCTTAGACAACAGCCAATATGTGGGTAGTACATTGCATATTGGCCACTGATAGTAACTATGGAGTGATATCAGTGGGCTACATAGAGCATGTCACCCTCCCCATCTGTCCAATATGCATGTACAAGCAGACAGTGCACCTTCCCCATGTTCCCCAATGGACACCTGCACCACCTGTGGTGCCTTCACATGTGACCCACAACAGACATACCATGCCCGACAACATGCCCTGTATGGACAGATGCCACTGATACCAGGGAATGTTGTTAGCATGCTATCAATGTAGGTGCAGGGTAAACCTGTTGCCCATTACCAGTCCCTGCCACAGGTGAACAAGACTGGCACATCTGATGATAATCTGTGTTCACAACATGAGCCAGACACCCCAGGTACAGTTCCACATATCACTGTATATGCATGTGGGAGGTGTGCACATCTTAGACACCATCCATGTCATGGACTAAGGAACACATACATGGAAAGCGATGCACAGCATTGGCCACACACAATAGTCACCCAGGTGACTGGATGGGGGATACAATACCCACCTGTGTGGGCAAATGCAGAAACTACAGCCCTGAGCCACAATGCAGACCATTGTCATGTAGCCTGATGTCAAGGTATACCCATCGCCTACCCTTGTATAACCTGCTGGCTCTGTTGATCACCACACACCCATGCAGGCATGCACCCATGCATGTCAGTACTGGCACCCTGTGTGTTTGTGTGTGTGTTGTATGGTGCGTATGTCCACATCCACACTCACTACAACCCCCATGGGCATACTGAAGCATGCTGTCTGATGTCTGACACCTCCTCATAATCTTTGCCTATACAACCTCCGTATGAACCATGTGGTGCATGTGATACCTGCACAGTGATGTGTTGTGGCAATCCCACTACTGATGAGTTGTACTCCTGGCCCTGCCAAGTGTGTAAATGTGTGTGTGTCCCTGTGAGAGTGTGGCTGTGCTGACGCTGGCATCTGTTCATGTGGACAGGCATGTGTACGTCACCTACTGTATAGCTACCGTATCCCTGTTGAAGATGTCACTCACCATAACATATATGTATTGAGTGCTCTACAACAGGTGACCCATGTGGTGCATCCAATAACTGAATCTAACTGTGATAGCACTACATAGTTGTCGGAGGTTTGATACCCTGTGCTGGTAGGTGTGTGACACAAACATGCTTCAGTTTTACTCTCCCACCCCTCCCTGACATGTATTTGCCTCTGTCTGCCTCTCCCACCCCCTCTCTGGTGGATGTGGAGACCCACACCTGCTTTGCTTAGCCAGCAGCATGTGTATTTTAAGTAATGCTCATGATCAGCTGATGGCCTCTGCACAAATTGCAGCCCTCCCCTAGCTGATTGCATGTGGAACAGCTGTGGTAACATTCCCATAGCCAGTTGCATGGAAACACACTCCAATATCTAGGAACATTATGGTGGTGTTGGCCCTTTTCATTCACTGTGAGCAGGAACTAGATCTGTTGTTTGGCAAACAGCATCTCAGATGGATTGGGGATTTACCTCTAACAACATACACTGTGGAAAGAGGGCAACAAACAGGAGGGGGAAGTGCCGGACCTGACTAAGTGCTGCTATACTGCATTTGGAGTAATGTTGGTTTCACAGTGTTTGTCTGGATATGGCTGTCCTACATGTCTCAATACCTGACATGTCAGTTCCATGTTTATGAGGAACCCCCATCTGCAGGGTCATCTGCAGACTGGGCAGTGCTGTGCCTTTGGTTTCATATGTTACTCACGGAGCATCTATCTGTGGACTGCAGAAGGTAGTGTGAGGATTGCAGTCTGTAGATGGTGAAGGCCATGACAGTTACTGACTTCATATCCCTCATAGGACATATGTTGCAACAAACCCTGCTACAACAGTAAATGCATGAGGTTATCACAGCAGCATGTCAATATTGGCCCTGTGTATGTGCTCCCAGCCACACATCTGTCAACATTTGTACATATGTCATGCAGGAAGTGGTGCATATGTGCTGTACACCATAATTAGTGTCATCATATCTGATAACACGTCAATGATATATCAGACTGCTACACATGTTATGTCCAGTATGGGTTATATTTCATGACATAACCTGGACATTCTGTGAATGTTTGTACAGTACTGAGGTCTGTGTACTTATGGTGAATGTAGACAGTGTGTGTATTTTTAATATGTACTTTAGCCTGTGTACAGACTGTGGCAGAGGTCATTGTTCTAGTTCCCCTCCTATCTGATGTTACATGCTGCCCCAGTATATAGTACCATATTGGCATACATGTTTGTAGGGCCATACACACAAATGTCTCATACCACAGACAGCCATCAGACCAAACTGTGTAGCAGTCTAGTATATGTAGGGTCAGTCTGTGAGTGGCACATATGAGGATGGTGTAGAACAGATAGGCCATATACTGTAATATTATGCTAGCTTACCATATGTGGCTGTGACTGTGTTCACATTGGTTGTAGTTATGCACTTTCACACAGGTGTATCTTACCCTCTGCTGTGACATGCCTGTTGAGCCTGCTATATATGCAGGTACATGTGCATTCCCCCATAGGAGATGTAGGCCAGTGTTGAGCCAGTCTGCCTGTAGCCTGCACAGTGCATTGTTAACTGCCTAGCAGCTTAGTGTACTTACCCAGTGAGATGTCATGTGCAGATTCTTGCCAGATGTACTGCTGCCGGGCCTCCCTTACAAGTCATGTATGTCAGACAGAGCAGTGGGATGCTGTACAGATGTATGTCAATATCTAATGGGTAGTATTTGGCCATGGCACACATGTACCAGCAGTCATTATGTGTCAGGCCAGACAGGAGTGTGTGAATGCTTAACCTATGGTGGCAAATGTATACCAGTCATTATGTATTATACCCATCTACATGGCTGTCTACATCCATATTGTCAGGCATGGTACACATGTTGTGCACTAAGGGCTAATGTGTATACCTCTTGACTGTAAAGGGTGTGTCATAATTTCCACATATATTGGCCAATATCTCTGCTGCAATCCACAGGGGTATTACATGCTAGCAGTGGTACTTTACAATGATGTCTTTAGGATGTCTGTCAGTAGCCAATGGCACACATGTTATAAGCAGATGTGACCTCCCACACACACCATGTCTGTGAAGACAATCCCAATGACAGTAGCAATAGTCTACTAATATATATAAGGAGTGTGAGTACCCTAAAAAGCATTGCTCTCTACACAATTAGACACACACACAAACTCACACACACAGTTGCCAAGTCTGGGGTTAGAACACCTACTTAAGTAATTTATCACACTACAGCTGTACACAGTTACAGGACACGCTCAGAGATTACTAGGCCACAATCTTCCCAGAGGTGTATTTCTAGGTGGTGACATCAGCAGCCTTGCCAAAGTTGAGTATATGAATTGTAAGGAGTGTGAGTATTCTAAAAAGCATTGCTCTCTACACAGTCAGAGACAGACAGACACGCACACAAATGCTCACACACAGTTGCCAAGTCTGGAGTTAGAATTTCTACCTAACTAGTTTATCACACAACAGCAGTACACGGTTTATGGGATGTGCCACAGGGATTACTGGGCTACAACTCTCCCAAAGGTTTATTTCACATTGGATTACCTCAGCAGGCTTGTCATAGTAGGGCTATAGGGAGGGCGGTGTGTGCATGGGCCGTAACTCATTTATGTATGGGTTGACACGCCACATGTGGGCACACACGGGGTCATATGTCACAGGTATGTGTATACAGCTGCTAGATGACTACTTCCTTGTACAGTCATGTTGCACAGCTGACACGTGCACCACATAGTCTGTAATGCTGACAGATACTGGTGGCTAGTATCTGCAGTGAGTGACATCTGCAACTCATGTGTTTGGGGCCCTTTGGCTGTGTGCTGGGTGGGACAGACCTGGATGGCTCCTTGTCACAGTGACCCTCTTCCACACATCTATGTCCATCTACCTTTTGCTTATTATAGTGTGTTGTCCTGACATATATGTCTGTATTCCTATCCACTGTGTGTGCAAGACATGAGTGGAGCATACTGACGACTGCACTAACAACTGCAACTGCCAGATAAGTCTGATCCACTGGTGTTTGCAGTCATGGCCTTCATGTGTTTCAGTGTGTGAGCATGCCCAGTATGACCTTTCAGTATGTTGTAGATTGACATTGCCTTAATTTCTTTAAGTGTGTGAGCATTCCCAGTATGGCCGTCTGTATTGAATCTGTGGATCATGTCCAGGTAGTTTGTGCTGCAGTGCTGACCTCTGTGTTGTACACGAACAGGTAGCATGTTGTCCCTGCAGGGTATCCATCAATCATTTGGCTTTGACTGTTACTACATTTCTGCATAGCGAGGGGGGCACACCTGACTGTTTCTACATTTCTACATAGGAGTGGGGGGGCACACATGACTGTTATTACATTACTATGTAGGATGGAGGGCACACCTGACTATTTCTACATTTCTACATAGGGTTGGGGGCACACCTGACAGTTATTAAATTACTATGTAGGATGGGGGGCACACCTGACTATTTCTACATTTCTACACAGAAGTGGGGGGCACACCTGACTGTTATTACATGACTATGTAGGATGGGGGGCTCACCTTACTATTTCTATATTTCTACACAGGGTTGGGGGGGCACACCTGACTGTTATTACAATACTATGTAGGATGTGGGGGGGCACACATGAAACATGTACACATTCGCTGTGACCGTACTGGTATGTCAGGTACTCCATTTCATTCTGTATTGCTAACTATCATGCTGACTAGAGTCATACCAGTGTACTACAGATCATGACTTTGGTTGCCCTACATATCATTGTCTGTCTTCCTACCCTTCATAACTAACATACCACTGCCTGCCATGCTGTGGTCTGTCTGTGTAGGCCTTGGGGGGGGGTTAACCATAGCCATCATTCTGGGGGCATGCCACAGGCTCTGTTTGGGTTTGTCTACACCTGTCCTGCTGACTAAGACTGTTGTTGGGTATGTGAACCATCCTGACTGGCATGTGTGGGTCATATGGACACATGTCGCACAGCACATTTTCTGCAGTGGGTTTTGTCACCCTGAGTAGTCTGCCTACTATGATGACTCCAGTATGTGTTGCAGATGTCATGGTGCCACTATGGGTGTCTACTGTCTGCTGCCATAACATTCAGCCACCCAATTCCCTTGCATGCTCACATCCATACCATAGCTACAGGTAACAACACATTCTACTCCATTTGGCAATTGATAGGTTGATTGACTTACCTTGAGGGTGTGCCAGACTTGCGGATGGTGCTGGAGGGCTGCCTATGTCGGATGCACATAATACGCTCCCTATACATGGTTGAGCACAGGTAGTGTCATATTTGGCATCCATTTTACTGTATGTGCGAGTCATAGAGAGGTGTCATTCCCTGGGTCCCTACTGTGTCAGTGCATGTGCTATGCATTGCCTGATTGCCAAGGCCAGGGCATACTGGGCATGCCTCCTTCTGCCTACTGGGGCAGGCTCAGGCTGTTCCTCCTCTCCATCACTCTGTGCCTGTGCAGGCCTTGGCATTGGTGGGGGGCTGTGTGACCCTGCCCCATGCTGTTCCTGCTGCAGCTGTTTCCGCAGGATCTTAATGTGTAGCATAGCACATACCATAACAAAGTGGGTACATGTAGCTGGTGAATACTGTAAGGCTCCATTGGATGTGTCCAGGCACCAGAACCGTGACCTGAGCATCCCAAACACATGCTCTATTATATGTCTGGCCTATGCGTGTGCCTCATTATGGTGTTATTCAGGTGTGTGTGCATTTCTGATGGGTGTCATCAGCCACGGCTCCAGTGGGTACCCAGCATACCCCACTAGGTGACCATAGGGGATGTCCACATTGGCAAATCTCTGGTACAGCTGCGTCAGATGCCATATGTGGGAATCGTCATAGCTTCCATGGCAGCCAACACACACATTCATTATAATGCCCTGGGCATCACAAACAACCTGGCAGTTGATGGAGGCCCTACCCTGCTCACCGGATGGTGCTTTGATGCATATGTGCGTGCAGTCTATAGCTCCCACTACCCCAGGGTATTCTGCTATTTGGTGGAAGAGATGCATATTGCATGTCAACACCTCACGGGTGTTGAGGAACTATACATGCTCACTGGCATGTGCTGACATGGCATCCAGGAACTGGTGGAATACTCCGGATGCTAATGCCTGTGAGATCCCCATGATATCCCCAGTTGTGCTTTGGGAGGTACCTGTGGCTAGTATTACTAGGCCTACACATACCTTGGTGTCCACTGGGATGGGTTTCCCTCGGTCAGTTTGGTGTGTCAGGTGTGGCCGGCACAGCTCAACAATTTACTGTAGGAGGTCTCTGTTCACCCTATAGCACTCCACTATCTCCAGCTCATGTAGCCCCTGGTAGGTTACCCTGGGTCTGTACTCTCTTCTTCATCTCCTCAGTGTGGGTTGTTCAGCAGCATTCACATCCTCACCACCCTCAGCTTCTTGCACATGTTGTTCTATGTTGCCTGCTGCAGCCCTTCTCATTTTGTAGGTTTGTTTGTTAAAATTTCCCTGCTTGTATACACCGGTGGTGTAGAGTGTGGAAAAAAACAGAGGGGAAGGTGTTTGCTTAGTTTATAGTAGTGTTCTGGGCTGGGTTGGTCTGGTCTGCTGCCTGTGTAATTGGCTGATTCTGATGCATTTCACCTGTCGGATAAGCTAGTTCTCTTTGAATACCTTCCTACTGCTGTTTTCCCTTCTCATTGCCTTCCTGTTTAAGCCTGTGTGTGTGCTGCACAGAGTGCTCATATGTGCCCACTGCTGCTATTTCTTGGTTTAACTTCTTTTTTCTTCCTGTAAAATCCGGTGCACTGTGCACACACCCGCTTACATTTTGTAAAGAGTGCTAGGCAGGTTTAGCTTAACTGTGCTACGCTAGGCGCAAACCCAAGCCACAGTGCTCCAGTCCGCTTACAGTATGCCTGACACACCCACCCATGATGTCACCTACCTCCTAGTCTTGCACTCAGCTATTCATACTTTTAAACTGTTGGGACCTGCCTCACATGCTGGGGAAAACTGGGATTCACTATCCTTCTCCTCATTTGTATAGGATTGCCTGCTAATGCATAGTTACATGTCTCACACTGAGCCTCCCCCCTTAGCAACCACTATTCACTGGCCAGGTTGTCTTCTGCCTGCCATTGACCCGTGCTGCCCTATGCTTAAGCAGCCAAGATCGGCTTAAAATAAAATAAAGATTGATTTTTTTATTTTTTGTATAGTTTGCAATGCCAATGGCCTTATACTTGGCTATTGTCATGCTTCCACAGTGATATGTAGCCTTTATTTGGAGCTGTCATAGCTCCGTTTTGAATTTTACAGTACCGTACTCGGTTACTAACCGAGTACATTTCTGCATATTATGCTAGTCCTGCACACCCTGATTCCTGCTTCCTGGATGGCAGATTTACCTCATTTGCATGGTTTTCACCTGCAAATGGGGTAATTTGCATACGGGGGCTGGGAACATGCAGTACTAGTGCTAGAGCGCTCTCGCAATTCAAATGAGCACGTACGTGGATTGCTCAACCGCCATATTGGCAAAATTTCCTCTTACACTAATCATGCAAACCGTGCAAGCTTATGAGAATCCATGGGCCTTTGTCAAATCACTGAGAATTTCTTTTCTCCCTTTTTTTAAATGAGAAACATCTTTATTAAATTATCATGTATGACATAGGCAGGCTTACATTTATATAAATGAAAATAAACCATACTGACACAATTTCAGTTGCAAACATTATACATTACAAACCGCATTGAAATAACTGTAGTTGCAAACATTATACATCACATCTAGATCAGGGGAGGTCATCGTGCCTCTTTACTCATCCCTCATCAGGCCCATAATTGAGTACAATGCCCCTTTTGGGATGTACCTTACCAGACACCTGCAGCAACTGGAAAGACCCCAAAAGTACCTCACCAAGAGGATCAAAGGGCTCAAACAGATGCCATATGCTGCCCGGTTAAAGAAACTCCAGCTCTACTCAGTGGCATACTGCCTGTTCAGAGGCGATCTGTGCCTGATGTATAAAGCCATGTCCAATCCGGAATTAATGGACATGCTGCACCTCAGAAAATCCAAATCCCATCGAGCTACGCGCTCGAGAGACTTGAACCTCAGCACTGAAATAAATAGGACATGCTGGAGGGACAGATTCATAACCCAGAGGCTCCCTTCACTCTGGAATAAAATCCCAGTCCAGGTTAGGCAGAGTCCCTCATTGACTCTCTTCAAGAGGAATCTTGATGAGTGAATAGGAGATCGTAGGTTTACCCCGGTTATCACTTCTGTGTCACTGTTAGACAGAGGCACAGTATACTAACCTCGAAAAAGGGCATAGCAAAATAAATTTAAAATGGGTGGCGAAAGCCAAACACATTCTGGCTAGGCTTATAAATGCCCTAGGGCAGACAGCCTAGTATGAACCTATGAACCTATGAACCTATAATCTATCCAGTCATTGTCAGTCCAACATTGCATAGCTCATTCAAATCCTGCCTTTTTTTAAACCCCATTCTTCCTCTGCATGTTTTGTTCCATAATTCCCATTTTTTCCTCTGTAATATGCTGCCACACTTTTCTAAAGATCCCAAATCCAGTTGTTTTATCTCTGTTACTCTATTCATTACTTCTAGTAAAGTTGGTTTAGACTTTGATTTCTTTTTCTAATTGCTTTTTTTTTTACTTCTGTTCTAGATTCTACTAAAACTCTACCAGTGCTGGTCTTTTATTTAGGATTCCCTTATTTCTTTCTGTTTTCCTATAATCTGGTATCAATCCTTGATAGGGAAGGCAATCTCTAACCTGCAGTCCAAATAAATTATTGACGTCTTCCCATTCTATTGCTTTTCTCTTTTTAGTTATTTTTCCCAATACCATGGTTCCTTTGCCAGTTTTCTCCAATAAATTCCATCCCCCTCTTGCCTATTGTTTGTATCCCTAATTGCACTCATCCCTTTTGGCAGAATCTCTTTTTTCCATTCCCGTGTTGGCTTAGTTCTTAGAATACTTTCTGCTACTTTATGAATATAATATTTTGTATGATTATTGTTATTCTCTTTAAAGGTCTGCATCAAAAATCCCAGTCTCACCTTGTTTCACGAGCTTCCCCCTATTTCATCATCATCTCTATCCACTTTGAATTATAGTTTTCTGCATGTGCTATGTATAGGAGCCTTAACTGTGTTGCTCTGAAATACCTCTTCAAATCGGGAAATCCCAATCCATCTTGTTCATAGGTTCATAGGTAGGTACTATGCTATTGGCCCTAGGGCCTATATAAGCCTATCCAGAAAGGTACCCTGGCTTTCGTCACACAAGAAAATTATTTTCCTGTGCCCCTGTCGAGCAGAGCCACAGAAGTGATCCCCAGGGTGAATTTCCTATTTCCCATCCAGTCACCAAGATTTTTCTTGAAGAGTGCTAATGAGGAGCTTTATTTGATATAGATAGGTAGTTTTTCCAGAGTATGGGAAGTCTCTGGGACAGGAATCTATCCCTCCAGCAAGTTCTGTTTATTGTGGTGACAAGGTTTAGGTCCCTAAAGCATGTAGCTCAGAGAGATTGGGATTTCTTTAAGTGGAGCATGTCCAACAGCTCTAGGTTTGACATAGTTGTGTATGCTAGGCAGAGATCGCCTCTGAGTAGGTGATATGCGACTGAGTAAAGCTGGAGTTTTTTGAGACGCTCTGTGTAGGGCATCTGTTTGAGGCCAGTAATCCTCTTTGTGAGGTATTTCTGTGCCCTTTCCAGTTGTTGTAGATGTCTTGTGAGGTACATACCAAAAGGGGCATTGTACTCTATAATGGGTCTAATGAGAATTGAGTAGAGGAGAACAATTACCTCTTTTTTACTGGATGAGAAACCTTTTGTGATGAGGTGTGCCACGTAGAAGGATTTCCTGACTACTGTGGCAATTTGATTATCAAAGGAGAGACTACTGTCCACCTGTGTCCCAAGGTCTCTTATCACACTTTTGGTGTTAAATAGATTACCGTCTATGTGGTAGTTCATGGGTACAGAGTTTTTACCAAAAGAGATGACAATGCACTTTTTGGCATTGAGCTTGAGGCCATGGCTTTGACACCAGGCATCTATCTCAGTGAGGCTCTTTTGTAGGATGTCCACATTGTTAGGAGTTTCAATTATGGCTCCTAGTTTGCAGTCATCTGTGAACTTCATTACCCAAAGACCTTCTCTGTTAGCCTGTACTTTAGAGAAGTAGATACCAAACAGGAGAGGACCCAGGATTGAACCCTGTGGTACTCCACTTGTCACTGGTCTGAAGTCGGATTTGGTGTCTGCTACTTTCACAGTGTGGGTTCTGTCAATGAGCCAGTTGGCAACCCATCTTGTGACATAGGGATTTAGTTTAGTGAGTTTATCTATAATTCCAGAGTGAGGATGGTGTTGAAAGCCTTGGCAAGATCTAGATAGGCTGTATGAACCACCTTACCCTCATCTACAGCTTTGGTGACTGCTTCAAAGAAGTCTGTCAGGTTTAGAAGACATGACCTGCCTTTTCCAAACCCGAACTGAGTGGGGTCCAGAGTTTGGAGATTACCAATGTCTTTGTTTATAAGTTCCATGATGATACATTCCATGGCCTTACAGACCACGCTCGTCAGGCTAATGGGGCAATAGTTCCCGGGGTCCGTGGTGGATCACCCTTTGTGGAGTGGGATAACCATCGCTGTGTGCCATTCAGTGGGCACAAAGCCTTAGGTGAGGCTATGATTGAACATGGTACTTAGCTGGGGTTCCATTTCGTTCTGTAGTTCATGTAGAATGAAGCCTGGGATGTTCTCAGGTCCCATGGATGCTGTGTTCTTGGCTTTGAAGAGTGTGGTTTTTACCTGTGCAGTCGTGATTACAGGAACTTTGCATTATTCCGGTATAGAGTGGGCCCTTTAGGGGGTGAGATGGGGTAAAGTTAGCACTGAACCTATCTGCCAGGATGTTGGCAATACCAGTTGGTTCTGTATATTTGGTGCCATTGTGCTGTAACTCAGATAAGGTCTGAGTGTTGCCATTGAGATGCGTGACATAGCTATAGAATGCTTTGTGGGTGTCTTTAGAATCAGTGGCAATTTTGTTATCATAACTAGCTTTGGAGGATTTTATGAGGGATCTCAGCTTCTTACTGAGGCTGACCAGGGAGTTCCTCCAAAGATGGGATTTTACTCTATTTTGCAGCAGTTTCTTTCTTCTGTTGTAGAGTTTGTTTATGGCAGGGGACCACCGGATTGGCTTCCTTTTTTTGGAGGATAGCATCTTGGTTCTGTTAGTGATAGCATGATCCATGCACTTGTGTAAGTGCATTTGTGTAAGATTCAGCAGTTGTACCTCTATTGTCCATCTGCATGGGTGTCATGAACCTTGCCACTTCTGTCTTAAGAAGTGTGAAGTTGGCTTTGAAGAAATTTTTTACGCTGGTTTCCCTAATGGGGGGTGGGGGCAGGGTGTGGATTTCTAGGTGATTAGCTTGTGGTCAGATCTAACCAATGAAGAATTGACCTCTGGTGTGGAACATTGGTCGCCCATGTTGGTAATGACAAGGTCTAGGATATTGCTACCTTTGGTGGGGGTGTGCATAAGTTGATCCAAGGCATTGGAATTTATGAATTCCAGAAAACGTTGAGCAAAAGAGTTGGTACATGAGTAGGTTTCCAAGTTAATGGTGGGGTAGTTGAAATTGCCCATTATTAGAGCGTTAGGTTGTACCCAAATATTTTCCAGTGTATCAAGAAATGAGGAGTGGGAATCCTGGGGCATGGTGGGGGATCTGTAGCAAGCTTCAATATGGATTGCAGTCTTGCCCAGAGTTATTTCTGTTGGGAAGAATTAGCTTATCCTACTAGTCTCTTGCCATCTTCCCCTCACAGATAAAATTCTTAAGCTCTTTATTAATTACTATTCTCACCTTCTCCTCTGGCTGATAAAAAAATATGTCTGACCTGTGTATATGACTAAAAGGACTAAAGACATTTAACTGCTTGTATCTTACTATCAATATCCATATAACAAAGCTTCCATTTTCTCAGTTGTATTATCTTTTGTTTAGTCTCTTCCCACATATCCTTGGCTGCCACACCAGAATCATTTAATCCATATACTTCATTTTATCATGTCCCCATAAATATGGATATTGCTGAACCAATTTGTGTGTGGGTACATAATTTACCATTATTGTGTTTGTTTTAGCTTCATTAATTTTGTATCCCAAAAAGATATGAAACTGTCTCAAAATATTCCACAACACTGTAATGCCCTTTCTGGTTTTGTCAAGTATAAAATAGTATCATCTGCAAATAGACTTTTCTTGACTACCATACCAATTATATCCTTGAATTTCTGAGTCCCTTATTTTCTTTGCCAGTGGTTTTAAATATAATGCAAATAACAAAGGAGAGAGAGGACACCCCTGCCTGGTTCCTCCGCTCAAGCAAAAATTATTGTAGAGGACCCCACCCACTTTAGTTTTCACCTCACTTCCCTCATTTATCCTCCAAATCGACCTTATAATTTTATCAGAGAATACAAATGCTTCCCTTGCCCTGCTCATAAAGTCCAAGTTTACTCTGTGAAATACTTTCTCTCAATCAAGACCCACCAGCAACAGTGGTACTTTCCTAAATTCTGCTTCCCTGTGGATCATCAATGTTCTGCTAATAGTGTCAGCTGTTTCCCTCCCCTCCACAAAAACAAATTGATCCATATCTATCAAATTTGGCATCACGTCTACCATTCTTTTAGCCATTATAGATAAACACATTATAATCATGGTTTGGTATAGAAATGGGCCTGTATGAAGCTAGATCTGATGGACCTTTTCCCCCTTTAGGTATTACAGCTACCACTGCTTTTTTCCAGGGTGTTGGTACTTCTCCTCTTCTTAAAATACTATTAAACAAGACCTTCTAGATCTTTATCATTTTTTTTTCTTTCCTAGCTTCCAAACTTCCACAGAAATACCATCTATCTCTGGGAACTTTTCTGTAGTTTGGTTATACATCACCATTTTATCTCATCTCCTCCTATCCTAACTGTTAAATTACCGAGAATTTCTGTCATTTATTTGACTTGGTTGAAATTTTCTCAAATGGGTACTTTTGTCATTACTGGTTCATGCATTTTGTTTCACTTCTTTGGAAAAAAATGTTTAAAACTACAAATTTAAAAATACACCAAGGGATTCAATAAACTCTGTGTAGGCTCCACACCAAGCCTACACTGAGTTTACATGTTTGCGCGGTGGTGTGTGGGTGAGCGACAGCGTGCAATGTATATTAATGCTGAGCAGCATGCCTAAGCTAGGTTTTGTGGCTGGCAACAGTGTTGCTGGCCAGGAAACTGTGTAAATAAATGCAGATACAATTATGTTTAAAGCAGAGCACTTACAGTCTGTGGAAGTGGGTGGAATGCCACAATGATCACCTGGGCTTCACAGATAGCTAAAATCCAAATATCTGGTGCAGTGCAAATAACATAAGGCCAGGAACCAAATAGAAAATGTACCAAACAAGCCTGTATATGAACTTCATTTATTGCAGTAAAAACACACCAAGATTAAGCTCTTTGGTCTTTCACATATAAGACTTCATCAAAATAAAGCACACTAATTCAAGAACCATTTTTGTACCAGTACATGTTACATAATAGATAAAACTGAGTCAAAGGTATTGTCAAAAAAGTCACATGTAAAATGGTCACATGAGCAATATTAAATACACAGGATGTTAATATTCAAGCTAACTTAGCTTTTTACAAAAAGGAAACTGTCATATATTAAATACACTCAGCATGTGTTTAAAAATGCAGGCACAGTAATGTATGTAAAAATGTTAAAGTACTTAAAGTTTCATAGATTTTTCTTTCAGGGCTGGAAGTATTGGCAAGGAATCATTTATACCTGTTAGAAAATTAGCTGCTAGTCTGAGTTGCCAAACCAGTTATTTTTTACTTAATAAATTCTTCCAGTCTCCCCCCTCAAATCTATGTCCACCGTATCCAAAATACCAAATTTAAAACCTTTAAAATTAGAACAAGTGAGGGAATGCCTATATAATGCACTTGTATCCCTCTTGGTTTTAACATCATATACATGTTCATAGATTCTGCTTTTCAATGTCCTCTCCATTTTCCGAACACATAATCCATTGCACATATCACATAGAGCAAGATACACCACTCTGGTGGTAAAATCACTTCCTTTCTTGAATATAACTTTTGATGCCATCTTATTAGCCAGGTGGGTATGAGGTGCTTTGAAAATATTAGTACATTGGGAGCATCTCCCACAAGGTGTTGTACCACAACCACCTTCTATCAGTAAATTCAACTTGTTTTCCATAAGTTGTTTAATATTCATGCTCACATTGCTGATAAAACTGGTTTATCTCCAACTGCAGTTAACACATCATTATTTACCCTAAATATACTCCATTTTTTTAAATATGTTTTTTACTTCATATGATATAAGACTGTATTGCACTATACATGCATGCTCATAAATCTTCATCTTATGGAAAACATGCAGAATAGGTTGCACACATGCATCTGGTGTAACAACTTGATTGGTGTTCCACAACATCAGACAGTCATGTATATTCTACAAAAAGAATGCTTAGGTATGGCCAATAACTTGTATGGCAGTGCACTGTGACAAAGGTGATACACTTCAGTTACACATCACTGGAAGATGTGTAGGGAGATATGTGAAGAAGGGTGCATTGTATACAGTTATTGGTGTGATGAAGGCTGGGAACCATGAAGGTAATATGGCTTCTGATGTGCATGTCCTTCACATACCCAGTACTTTGTTACATTCAAGGGAGTAGTCAGCACTGTGAACACATGCTAGTGTATGTATCATTTACCATCTACCCAGGACCCGGGTCACATACCTATTGCTCTGATTATAGGGTGTGATGTCCAAATTATACTTGGGTGGTGTGCTTGTTTCTTGAATCAACAAATCCCCCATTTTTCTTGTTAATGCAGGTGTTGTCATGGCTGTGGCAGCAGTTTTTGTTATGTGTTGATACTGTCTGTATTATACTAATATCACAGTTGGAGTCAATGATTGCTCACAGTTTGTACTCCTTCAGGCAGATGTTTGGACACAGCATGTGTATGTCATCTGTGCTTCCATTACGTAACTAATGGGCAGGAAATGGCCTAGGAGATAGCCCTGATGTATGGACCTGAGCACTGGACCTCAGGTATAGGTCACATCACAAATATCAATATAGTGAGATGCCAAGTATGTGATACACTGGTCTACCCATTTGCTGATATAGCTGTTTATGGCCACATATGACAGTGTTGATTGAATACCTCAGTGTGGATTTGTGTCAAATGCTTTGATCTGGTCAAGTTCCACAAGATCATACTGTTGTCATCATGCATTCCCTCTTTGACCTCTTTGAGGACATCTATCAGATGTAAGAGACCTATTGTAGCATTTACAACTCACAGAGGTCTGTTGCACATAGCCGGAATATTACTAGTGTATATGTACAAGAGATCCATGATAACATGTTGGTCTACCTCATAGTCGAGATGAGTCAGGATGTCTCTATACATGCATGCATCAGGTGCTGTCCCCCTAACTCAGGTGGATGCAAGTTGATGTACACCCTTGTATGGGAACATAGCCCATGTGGAGCATGTGTTGAAGTATGTATTCAACTGTATCAGGAAGACTTATGTGCTGTGTCACACCATAGGCAGTCTGTGATGTTGTCACAGACCATTGATTCCATGTGATTGGCCTGGATAAAGGTAAGACAGTGCATACTGCCTATTGTGATGTGGCCTAGGGTTTTGACATAATTCCTCATGTAGATATCATTGAGAAACCCTCCCATCTGGGAATTAATCATTATGTCAGTTGATGGGTAACCAATTGGCTCACTGACAGAACACATACTGTGAAAGATGGTGAATCAATCTGTACCAGTAGAGCTGTCACCATTGGAAAACCCCAGGGATCTCTGCTTGGCCCTTCACTGTTTGAACTCTGTTTGACAGTTCAGGGTAAAGTATATGGTTTTTGGCTTACCACGTTTGCTGATTCTTGCATATTGTGTGCAATGAATGAATATTTAAGTACACAGACTATAGAACCCAATACTTTATGCAAGCGCACAGCTCAAATCTGACTTGGAGTGTCTCAGACAGCACTTTATAGCTGATGACATGAGCAGTGTCTTTTGAAGAGCATAAACAGTGTCCCACATGCTGGTGTAAAATGCTGTCTGTAATATCAAGCAACAGCTCACACACACACACACACACACACACACACACACACACACACACACACACACACACACACACACACACACACACACACACACACACATACACACTTGACTTTAAGCAAGTGGCACAGCACAAGTGTGACTTTTACAAGAGTGCAGGTGAACTTATAGTAGATGATATCAGCAGGCCATGTGAGACACAAGATGTTGGGTGGGCTGCATGAAATGGGTGTATAGGCATCTGCAAGTATGAAAATACTGTCAATCCATGCCATTGGAGCAATAACTGTGGGATATACCTTTCTGCTATTCTGTCCAGACACACACACACACACACACACACACACACACACACACACACACACACACACACACACACACACACACACAGTTGACTGCAGTGAGAACAGAATCCCTATTTATCTAAATACACAGCATATAGAGCACAGTACTTTACGCAAACACCATGGCACAAGTCTGATTTTTTTTACAAGAGTGCAGGTGAACTTATAGTAGAACACATCAGCAGGCCATCTGGGAGACAAGATGTTGGGAAGCCTGCATAAGTACATAGATTTATAGTTTCATAGGAGGCTACTAGCCTAATGGCCCAAGGATGTTTAGAAGCCTAGCTGTGTAAAAATACAAGTACTCTTAGTGAGCATAGTTAAATGTTTGTTGTTATTAGATCAATTTTGTGAACAGCACCAACTGACCCTGTCCATGAGAGACACAGATGCCACCCCAGAAGTGACTTTATAATCACCCAACCAGTAATCAAGGTTGTGCTTGAACAGGGTCATTGAGGAGCACTGCTTCACATGGAGTGGAAGCCTATTGCAGAGGAGTGTAAATCACTGGGGGATATATTTGACTCCCCAGCATGTTCAGTTTATGTCACAGGCTAGGTTGAAAACCCTGGGTAATTTATTCTTGTCCCATTTGGTTTGAAGATTTCCAGCATTTCCAGTGGGGCAGAGTCTGAGACTGTTCTGTAGGCCAGGCATAGGTCACCTCTCAGCAACCTGCATGATAATGAGTATACTGACAGGTCTGTCAGTCTTTCCATGTGTGTCATGTTTGGATGCCCTAGATTCTCCCAGGTACAAACCTGTGTCTTCCCCAATTGCTGCAACTGTCTAGTGAGATACAGACAGAAGGGAGCATTGTACTCCATTAGTGGTCTAATAAGGGCAGAGTACAGCAGTGGTATGACCACCCTGGTCTTGGATGTGATGTCCATATGTGTGATGACCCATACATGTCAAGCAGAGTTCTTCTTTGGCCCTCTTCAAAAGGAACCTTGATTAGATGGGAGATAGGAAATTCACCCCGGGGATCACTACAGTTGCCCTGCTAGACAGTGGTCCAGGGAAGTAAATATTGTGGGAAGAAATAGCCAGGGAATTGTTATGGCTTGGCTTGTATAGGGGCCTAGGGCCAATAGCCTAGTACCAACCTATGAACCTATGTACAGAATGCAGAATATGCATGTCACCACTATGGAGACATAGAAATGAAAGTGTAGATTGCTATCAACATGTGTTCCCAACTCTCACAACACTATGTTTGAGCTTAGATGGGTGCTGTGTATATCATAATTAGCAAGGGTATTTCTTTGGCAAAGGGGACAGTGAGGTATTGCATGCTTTAAGGTTCAGTGTATGAGTTTGCCACCAGACATTTGTGTGTGTCAGCCCCTTCTGTAATATGTTACCATCAATGGGGGACTCTATGTGAGTACATCCAGTTACCACTCATTTGCAGTCTTGGTAAACCACAGGCCATCTACCATTGCCTGTGCTTCAGGGAGATGGTATGCATTCAGCTGAGTGCTCAGCACATATCCTTGTGGTATTCCACTGGCAAGTGGCCTAGTGGTGGAGGTGCAGTCCCCAACTTTGACAGTGTGCATTCTGTCAAGGAGCCAGTTGGCTATCCATCTACTACTGCAGGGCTTAATTCCCACATGGGAGATCTGCACTATGAGACATGAATGGAGGATAACATCCAAGGCCCTGAATAACTGAACATAGGCAGTATGTCCTGTTATCCCTCATTTAGGTCTTTGGGGGCAGTATCAATGAAGTCCACAAGGTTCAATAAGCAAGATCTACCCTTGAAAAAAATAAAATGGGTCAGGTCAAGTGTGTTGAAGGTCACCTATGTCCCTGTGGATATGTTCCATGCTGATTCCTTCCCTAGCCTTGCAGATAAGGCTTTTAGGTGCATAGGTCAATAGCTGTAGTTCTGCATGTTACCAGATTGATGTGCATTGCATATCACACAACATTTGATATTGTACTTTGAAGTGTGAGTGATATATGTGTGGAAAAAGTACTGACTCACCGTTGTTGCAGTGCTTGGTGGGGTGGGAACACATGGCCATATTGTAAATGTTGTTGTTGTCTTTCGGCTTTTCCCAGTTAGGGGTCACCACAGCGGAACTCTTGTCCACTAATGATTGGCAGTAGATTTTCACGAACGTCGAGGTGCCAGCTCGACGTTCAACCTTCAATGAAGGCACGCCCATTTACGCATGTCTTTTGAACGCCCACCCAAGCACGGGGAGGACATGCAGACTCCAAAATATGTGACATAAAATGAGATAGGACCTTCATTTTGTAGTGTTTCCACATGTAATGTGATGTCATAGACAATAAATGGACAGTAAACAGCAGCAATACATAATAATATTTAGTTTCCCATTGTGCTGGGAAGCAGGTTTGTGTGACAGTTAGCAAAGTGTATACTCATGTGTTATACAGATGTTTGTGCATAGCTAAGCAGTGCGCAAAAGCAAGCTGCATTGCTAAAGTCTGACAGTTAGTAGTGAGACTATGCTGCTTGATAGACTCTGTGGTAGCATGTGTTAATGTATTGATACATTCCTTTTTGGGGCCAGATGGTACTGGATTAGAATCCAGGTGTATGTAATACTTTGAAATACTTTTAATTACAGAGTGATATTGCAATGACCTGAATTGTTTATAGGAAATGTATTGCTCTGTTTTGGAATACAGTGGCTATGAAAAGTGTACACACCCCTGTTAAAATGCCAGGATTTTGTGATATAAAAAATGAGAGCACAATAAATCATTTCAAAACTTTTCCCACCTTTAATGTGACCTATAATGTGTACAATTCGATTGAAAAACAAATCGATTAGGGAAAAAATATAAAAAAATAAAAAATGTACAATAAGCTGGTTGCATAAGTGTGCACACTCTTAAACTAATACTTTGTTGAAGCACATTTTTAATTAATCACAGCATTCAGTCTTCTTGGGTAGGAGTCTATCAGCATGGCCCATCTTGACTTGGCAATATTTGCCCACTCTTCCTTGCATTTTATCTGTCTCTGGCCTAGCACTCAAGTGTGGGGTCATTTACTGCACTGTTATAACTTGTTGATACTTGTAAACCTCTGCTATCTTTAAAAAAAAAAACAAAAAACAAAAAAATCTTACTTTTTTCCCACTTTTCTGAGATTTAAAAAAGTTCAGTTACAGGCTTGCTGTTCTGAACTGTTTGTAAGTTTCTTGGAGGCCATTTTTTGCTTGGGCTAAAGGGAAGTCTCTCTGTTCATCAGTGGCAGTGATAAACATTGAGCAGCCTGCCTGCCCCTGTGGGAGTGGTTACTGCCTTGAAACTGTAGTTTTATTGGCCATTTTGGGTCAATTCCAAACTCCTTGAGCTTCCTCTCTTAAAACCTGATTGCCTCATGGTTTTGGTGTCTTTTCAGACTTGTTGGCTGTTGGTGAAGCACCCACCAAGAGGAGAAAACATTGAGAGAAGAAAGGAGCCACTTTTGAGATTTTTAAGTATTTTCTTCAGATTATTTTGCTAAGTTTTTCTGCATAGCTGCCTACTTTGAGCATTTTCTGGCTTGTTAAACTTGATTTCTGCATTGGTAACTGTATTTAGAACACAACCTAGAGCTGTTTACTGAATTTCCTGTTTGCACTTATTTTTAAAATCGTTTTTTTCTTAAAACTTGCATTTTATCTGTCTCTGGCCTAGCACTCAAGTGTGGGGTCATTTATTGCACTGCTATAACTTGTTGATACTTGGGAACCTCTGCTATCTTTAAAAAAAACAAAAAACAAAAAATCTTACTTTTTTCCCACTTTTCTGAGATTTAAAAAAGTTCAGTTACAGGCTTGCTGTTCTGAACTGTTTGTAAGTTTCTTGGAGGCCATTTTTTGCTTGGGCTAAAGGGAAGTCTCTCTGTTCATCAGTGGCAGTGATAAACATTGAGCAGCCTGCCTGCCCCTGTGGGAGTGGTTACTGCCTTGAAACTGTAGTTTTATTGGCCATTTTGGGTCAATTCCAAACTCCTTGAGCTTCCTCTCTTAAAACCCTCTTTTGCACGGTTTTGCACATTTTTGTGCATAGTGCAATAATGGGCAGCGTCACCTAATTGGGTTTAAACTATTCCTGGCTCCACAAAGTCTGCTCTTCACTTTTTCCCTTAGAACTGCTCTATCTCTCAAATTAAACACCATATTCTCATTCTAAGGCCCTTCACTGGTCCAAATAAGTAATCTTACAAGTTAGCACTATTAAACCATAAGCACTACCTACTCTTATACTCTCTACGATTACCTTGTCCCCTATTTGACAGTCTTAATTCAGTTCCCTATATTACTCTAGCATGTCCAAAGGTCAGTCAATGGTTTCCTCTCCAGCCCAGCTGGTGAATCTGGGAATTTTGAGGCAATGTTACAACTGTCTCATGTACACGGACAACCCTCTCCTCCTCCAAACAGGTTCAAATATATGTGAGAGATGCAACCATATAGCCAAACTGGAGGCTGAGCTCTCTCATCTCAAAACTGGTATAACCAGTCAGGAGAAGAAGGTAACCTCACACAACACAATTCCAGTATCACATAGTCCCACCACATCAGCGAACCAAACACATAAATACCCTAAAACATACTCAGAGGCTCTAAATAAAAATCTACCTAAGCAACAGAGACCTCCAAAGCAGACATCCAAGCAAACGCCACCCCAAAACAAAACATGCACAACACATAGCCCACAAAGTCAGTGTGCCAAGCAGCCACAGCCCTTAAGGCTGAATAACGCACCCGCTACTCTTGTAATAGGTGACTCTATTGTCAGACACACTGGCGTCCCACTCACCAGGCTGAACAAGGAGAAGGTCACAGTGAGCTGCCTGTCGGGCGCTAGGATCCGCCACATAACACAAGCACTCAGGTCACTCCAAAGCAAATACAAATATGACTCAGTCATTGTACATGCTGGTGTGAATGACCTGAGACGTACCTCCATGGACTACATGAAAAGAGACATAGAGGAGCTCTCTGATCATGTAGCCCAGGCAGGTATGACCCTGACCTTGAGCAGCATCTTACCCTCACCTAGAATGATGCCACAGTACAAAGACAAAATGATCGATTTTAACAATTGGCTAAAATTTTGGTGTCATTCAAAGGGGATCCAGTGTCTATCAGCCTGGGATGACATGCTCGACAAGCCACATTGCTTCGCTAGGGACGGCTTGCACCTGTCACCACTGGGCTTTCAGATACTGGCAAAGGCTCTGGCCACCCCCATAGTGCCTTTTTTAGGCAAGGCTCAAAAGTCAAACCCACCTCCATAGACAGCACAAGGTACAAGAAACTAAGGGTAATGCTGCTAAATGCCAGAAGTCTTAACCTCAAGATGCACACACTCAAAGCTCTCCTCAGTATGGAGAACATCGATATCTGTGCAGTGACAGAAACCTGGTTCAAGGCTCTAGAGAGCACCCCAGCACTACCAGGTTATACCTCATATTATGCTTTTCGGCCCCAAAACCCAGACCGAACCACAAAAGGAGGGGGAGTTTCCATATTTATCAAGGATATCCACACCTCCAGGTTAGTGGCATTGCATGAAGTATTGGAGACCATCCATGTGCAACTAACAGTGGGCAAAACTGCTTTTCAGTTTATAGCATCCTACAGACCACCCTCTCAAAGTCAGGAATCCCACTCGGCTTTCCTGAAAACATTGGAGAACATGAAGATCTCTCCGAACACCATTATACTGGGTGACTTCAACTACCCAAACTTAGACTGGGAGCACTACTCAAGCCCCAGCACCTTAGCCCAAAGGTTCCTGGAAATTATAAACTCAAATGCTATGGAACAACTAGTCACCACTCCCACAAGAGGGGATAACATACTAGACCTGATCATTACCAACATGGGGACTCTATGCTCCATACCAGAAGTATATCCTTCATTGGTAAGATCAGACCATAAATTAATTTCACTGGATATCCACATCCTGACCCCACCCCCAGCCCAGAAAACCACAGTGAAAAACTTCTCAAAAGCGAACTTCTCACTTCTCAAAACCGAAGTGAAATCTTTCAAGGCCCCAGGGCCAGTGGAAACTACGGCCCAAACTGCAGAATCCTATATAAACGCATTCTACGGATATCTCCAGGAATGCATGGATCAAGCTATCCCAAACAAAACCAAGACCCAATCATCCAAAGGCAGGTGTCCAGTCTAGTGGACCCCAGCCATAAATAGACTGTACAACAGAAGGAGGAAGATACTACATGATAGAGCAAAATCCCTAATAGGGAAGGCATCTCTGATCAGTACTAGCAAAAAATTACGATCCCTCATAAAATCCTCCAAGGCCAGCTTTGAGAGAAAAATTGCACAGGACACTAAAGACAATCATAAGGCTTTTTTCAGTTATGTTAGGAACCTGGGATGCAACTCCCAGACTTGTTCTGAGTTGATTCTAAATGACAAAAAATACACTGAACCCACAGACATCGCCAATATCCTGGCAGACAGGTTCAGTGCAAACTTCTCCACCCCCTCCCCCCAAAAGAGCAAGTGTCTATCCCAGCAGGGGGCTGCCTCCCAAACATCTCTGATGCTCAGGTGAAGGCTGCCCTCTCCAAAGCAAAAAACACTGCTTCCATGGGACCAGATAGCGTCCCGGGTTGCATCCTACATGAACTCCAAGAAGAACTAATCCCTCAAATAAAACAGCTGTACAATCTCAGCCTCACTACAGGATATGTGCCCACAGAATGGCGTACAGCAACAGTGGTCCCACTCCACAAAGGTGGAGCATCCAGGGACCCTGGAAACTATCGCCCCATAAGCCTGACTAGCTTAGTCTGCAAGGCTATGGAGAGGATCATCATGGACCTCATAAACAAAGACATCGGGGACCTACAGACACTAGATCCTACCCAATTCGGCTTCGTCAAGGGCAGATCCTGCCTTTTGAACCTGGTTGACTTCTTTGAAACAGTCACCAAAGCCATAGATGAAGGGAAGATAGTCCACACAGCCTATCTAGACCTAGCAAAGGCATTTGACACAATACCCCACGCGGGCATCATAGATAAGCTATCCAGCTTAAATATAAACCCCTATGTCACAAGATGGGTCGCAAACTGACTCAAAGACAGAACCCACAGAGTGAGAGTTGCTGGAGCCATGTCAGACTCGAAACCAGTCACAAGTGGTGTCCCACAATGTTCTGTCCTGGGACCACTCTTGTTCAGTATATACTTTTCCGAGGTACAGGCCAAAGTGGGAGGACTATGGCTCACCTAGTTCACAGATGACTGCAAACTGGGCGCCATAATCGACTCTCCAGCTGACACAAACATCCTTCAAAAAGGTCTTACAGAGACGGATAACTGGTGCCAGAGCCATGGTCTAAAGCTAAATGCCAAAAAGTGTATAGTCATACCCTTTGGCAAAAACAATGTGCCCACAAACTACCACATAGGCGGTAAACCATTAAGTACAGAGAAAGTAATTAGGGATCTGGGGACCCAAGTTGATAGCAATCTCTCCTTTGACAACCACATTGCCAAAATGGTTAGAAAGACCTTCTACATGGCCCTCCTCATCATGAACGGATTCACATCTAGATCAAGAGAGGTAATTGTGCCCCTTTATTCATCCCTCATCAGGCCCATCATAGAATACAATGCCCCTTTTGGGATGTACCTTACCCGACACCTGCAGCAATTAGAAAGACCCCAAAAGTACCTCACCAAGAGGATCAAGGGACTCAAACAGATGCCATATGCTGCTCGGTTAAAAAAACTCCAGCTCTACTCAGTTGCATACCACCTACTTCGAGGCGATCTATGCCTGACATATAAAGCTATGTCCAATCCAGAATTAATGGACATGCTCCACCTAAGTAAATCTAAATCCCTTAGAGCCACACGCTCGAGGGACTTGAACCTCAGCACATAAATAAATAGGACTTGCTGGAGGGAAAGATTCATAACCCAAAGGCTCCCTTCGCTCTGGAATAGAATTCCAATTCATGTTAGGCAGAGCACCTCATTGAATCTCTTCAAGAAGAATCTTGATGAGTGGATGGGGGATCGTAGGTTTGTTCTGGGGATTACTTCCGTGTCACTATTAGACAGAGGCACAGTAAACTAAACCGTAAAAAGGGCACAGTATACTCAAATCAAGGGGTGGTGTAAGCCAAACAAAATCAGGCTAGGCTTATAATTGCCCCAGGGCAGATAGCCTAGTATGAACCTATGAACCTATGAAATATGTCAGATTGCTAGGGCATGTCTTCTGCACAGCCCTCTTCAGGTCACCCCACAGACTTTTCTATTGGATTTGGGTCTGAGTTCTGGCTGGGCCATTCCAAAACTTAAATTTTCTTCTGGTGAAGCCATTCTTTTGTTGATTTGGATGTATGCTTGGGGTCATTATCTTGTTGAAAGGTGAAATTCCTCTTCATCTTCAGCTTTTTAGCAAACGCCTGAAGGTTTTGGGCCAAAAGAGACTGGTATATGGAACCGTTCAAAATTCCATCCACCTTGACTAAAGCCCCAGTTCCAGCTAAAGAAAAGCAACCCCAAAGCATGATACTGCCACCACCCAGCTTCACTGTGGGGATGGTGTTCTTTTGGCGATCTGAAGTGTTGTTTTTGCGTCAAATATACCTTTTGGAATTGTGGCCAAAAAGTTCAACGTTGATCTCATCAGACCATAACACATTTTCCCACATGCTTTTGGGAGACTTGATGTACTGTTTTGCAAATTTTAGCCAGACCTGGATGCTTTTCTGTGTAAGAAAAGGCTTCTGTCTTGCAAACCTACCCCATAGCACATACATATTGAGAATACAGGCGATTATTGTCACATGTAGTAAACAACCAATCCTTGCCAGAAATTCATAGATCTCTTTCAGTGTTGCTGTAGGTCTCTTGACCGCCTCCTTGGCCAGTTTTCGTCTTGTCTTTTCATCAATTTTGGAGGGACGTTCAGTTCTTTGTAACGTGACTGTTGTCCCATATTTTCTCCACTTTTTGAAGACTCTCTTCACAGTGTTCCATGGTATATCCAATGCTGTGGAAATGTATTTGTACCCTTCTCCTGACTGATACCGTTCAACAATGAGATCTCTTTGATGCTTTGTAAGCTCTCTGCGAACCATGGCTTTTGATGTAGCAGGCAACTGAGTAAATTTCAGGAAAACCTTACTAGGACAGCTGAACTTTATTTGGGGTTAATCAAACAGAGAGAGAACAGGGGCAAACAGACCAAACCAGTCTTCCCACAATGATAAGCTGAACAGAGACATAAAAGATTTCATACCCAGGCACAGATAAATCAACCAACAAATGCATATAACCTACAGAGTGAAAATTGTTACAACCTCAGGCCAACGACTAGTACACAGAGGTACCAGAACCAACAAAGAAGGAACTCCAACCCACAGAAGAGGAACAAATGGAGGAGGTAAATCACCTCTAAACTCAGGTAATGTTTAACACTGAGAGAAAACTTTCTGTGATAATGAATAAAGGGGAAGACTTTAAAATCTATAACTATTCCTCATATGAGGTTAGCCCACAACTTGTTGAACTATTAGCAAAGGGCTTTACGTTTGTTCCTTCATGTAAATTTGATTTATCTAGTACTGTGTTAGACCTTAAAATATTTACAAGAAAACTGAATTTAGTATAATTGTTGGCGGCTAATGAGTATAATAATGATGAATTTAAAACAACCAGTACATACACCCCCCCATTACATCCACTTATTTCTATTTTTGAATGTCTATGTGAGTTAGACCAGGGGAATTTAGATAAACACCACCAGTACAGTAGGAAATTAAATAAATGTAATAATTTTAACATCAGTGCGACTGAGAGGGAAGCTCTGTTTGAGTTGCAGAATGCATATGTGAGGGTTATGAAACCTGACAAGGGGGGAGGGTTGGTTTTGATGGAAATAACTAATTAGAACAACAGGATGGAACAACTAATTTTGACTGAAACATACACTAAAATTTCACTCAACGAATTTAATAAGGTGTACAGACGTATTAATTCATACACTAATGATCTATTCATAGAAGCTAAACTCGATGTAACGTTGTATAACTATTTTTGTATGACAACACCAAGGACCCCTACTTTGTTTGGAATCCCCAAATTCCATAAAAACATGGCCAATCCACCCATGAGACCTTTGGTAGATGCCAGGAATTCTAAAAAGTACCCATGTGCTAAATATGTGGATTGTATTTTAAAAAGATACATTAGTCAGGAACCACAAATTTGTAAGGACTCATGGACGTTCCTGAAAAGAATTAATGATTTAACCTTTGAAGAAAAGTATAACTTCCTTACAGTAGATGTGAAGGACTTATATACTTCAATTCCACATTTGGAAGGAATAGAGTGGGTTTCAAGAATGATGAGACTAAGGGGTGCACCCGTTAATGAAATACATCTAGTTGAGAAGCTACTAGATATAATACTAACAAACAACTTCATTATATTTGAGGATGAATACTTTTTACAGGAAGTAGGGGTGGACATGGGTTCACCTTGCTGGGCCAGTTTTGCAAACTTAGTAATGGCCCACTGGAAATTAGAGTACATCAGTAAGGATAGTCAAATTTATTACAAAATAGTTTTCTACACAAGATTTTTTGGATGATATTTTTTTTTATCATCAAAGGTGACAGAATTATAGCTGAAGAACTGGTTAATTATTTTAACAGCACTACCAGCTTTCTCCAATTTACATATAACTTCCATACTGAAAAAATGGCTTACTTAGACATAGAACTGGAAAAAGACAGAAACCTGAAAAGATACATAGCAAAGATTTATAGGAAAGCAACTTGCTCAAATGCCTTCCTACATTTTTCCAGTTCACACCCTTTCCATCAAAAAAAGTCAGTCATCAAGGGTCAATTAATGAAGGCTGTCACTTTAGAGAGAGATTTTTTATTAGAATGTGAAGTTTACGGAAAATATTCCTTAAAAGAGGCTATCCAGATTTTCTGATTTTAGACATGCAAGACGAGGTGAAGACCAAGAAAAACAGGGGAGTGTACCAACTACTCCTTAATAGTGAACTACCTGAAACAATAGAGCTCACTTTAGAGGAACCCTATGAGAGGAGTTTAAGAAATGAAAGTAATTTTTCTAATAACAACTACACGGTCAGTTTTATAACACCATTCAGTATGAATGCACATAGTATAAGGGAAAACTTATGTAAAAACTGGTCCCTAATAATGGGTGAACCCCAATTTTGTACCAAAATAGGTGGACACCCACAGGTAATCTTTAAAAGAGGGCAAAATTTAAAAAGCCTACTAGAGCACAAGAAAAGGACTAATACTATGTTACAAGGGATGTTCAGATTTAAGTGTTGTCCCTACTCTAAACACATAGATGTGGGTCAAACATTCATGGTTAGACAACAAAAATACAAGTTAAATAAGAAACTTAACTGTAATTCTAAATTAGTAGTTTATTTAGCCCAATGCCAACAATGCCCAGCATTTTATGTCAGGAAGACCAATAGGAAATTAAAAGAGTAGCTGTATGAACATATATACAGAATCCATAGGACAAGAACAGAAAATGCTCTGGCTAAGCACATAGTACAATTTGAGAACCACAGTTTTAAATTTAGAGGTATTGACCAAGTTGAACCTGGTAACAGAGGGGGTCCTTTTTCTTTGTTGTTGGAGAAATTACTGCTGATATGGCAAATCAAACTGAATGCCTTTACATATCCAGGCTTGAATGAACCTGTTTATTAAAACTTAAAGTTTGTTAAGATAAACATATCAAACTTTAGTTTTTAAGGAACATTTTAACAAGGCATGTATGTTGTTTTCTGTGTAGTCACTATTCTTGTGTAAATGTGTGCACACTTTGTTGTTTTAAACTAGCACATTTTTAAACCAGTGCACTTATTTATAGAATTCTTTAGGAACAAGAAAATGCAAGAAAGATTCAGAATACATAGGGTTAAGTCTAACTTAAGCATTTAATTGCAATTAAAAAGTTGAGCTTGACAATAGGCCAAAAACACATCACATGACAAGTTTGAATTGTTATAAAAGAAGCTTTGGACTTTAAATCTGTTTCTTCTGATGAAGTTCTGTATGGTACATGAATGAAAAGTGCTTCAATAAATTTGTGGACACTACTATTCTTCAGTGGAGCCTTTCTGTTATTCATTTGAGAGTCACTTTAATTGATGGCATGTGTGTACCCAAGACGACTGAATGTTGTAATTAAATCAAAAGGTGCTTCAACAGAGTATTAGTTTAAGGGTGTGCACACTTATGCAACCAGCTTATTGTACACTTTTTATTTTTTTATATTTTTTCCACTAACAGATTCGTTTGTTTTTCAATTGAATTGTACAGGTTATAGGTCACATTAAATGTGGGAAAAGTATTACAATTATTTATTTGGTCTAATGTTTTGATATCACAAAAACTTGGAATTTTAACAGGGATGTGGAAACTTTTTTATATCAACTGTAGCACAGCCGGGTTAAGCGGCATTGTGGGGGGGGGGTAACTACAGCTGTTTGTTGATGTTCACCATTGCTGCATGTTGGTGCATGATACACACCTCCATGCAAACATGGAGCCCCAAAAGTGAAGGGATCTATTGCTTTTGCAGCAACTTATATGTGTTGTATGTGATTTTATTTTTTGACCAGATTAAAGTGATGAAATGGGGTATATAGGAAAGTGGTGAAATGGGGAGCAAGCAGGGGGAAGAACAAATGGAATGCAGAACAGGAATATGTATGAAGGAGGTAGGAAAGAACCATAGCTATCCAATTGTTTAACAGTGTAAACTGGACATAGGTGCAAAATATTACATGAATTTGGACTGTCACCTCCAGAGAGAGGGATGACCACTTCACAATAATGTTGTATAGCCATTTGGATCAAATTAAGTGTGTCAAAAAGACACATGTGAAATGGAGAGATATGTATGGGATGATTTTTTTTTTTGTGGGACAGGTGCCCATTTATTTTTTTTATTTTAGAGAGAGAGGAAACTTGGGGAATGGACGTAGGTATGTCTGGGTAAGTTAAGTTGGGTAAAGCAATTGCAGACAGAAAAGACAAACAAGACAAGAGACAGGGATGGTGATGGACACAAAAGGTTGGGGGACACCATGATTGGGGTGAGGTTGGGGACATCCAGAGACAATGGTCGTCAAGCTGGAAGACATTGAGAATCAAGTCCTCGCCCACTGGACTGTCATTGCTGTCACTTCACTCCGCTGGTGGTTGGAGTGCTTGATGTCTCCTCCTGGTACTACTCAAATTGAGGTACAGCAGCCTCTCCAGCCAGTGTAGGAGTGCACCAATGATGTGGTGCACCACCCTATGCATCATCCCTGGCAACTCAGTGTGGGTGTTGAAATTATCACCTACACCACTGCTCCTGGAGGGTACCACTGGACCAGCTCCAGAGCAGGGCTACATGAGAGTGCAGGTAGTGCAGGGGCAGCAGAGGCAGTGCTGTTCAGGTTGGTTCCCAGATGTGCTGGGCATAGATTCTAGAGCCAGTGGAGGGGAGCAGGTGGATCCAGTGGGACTGGCCTACCCCACTGTGCTGTGGAGCATTTAGTGATGTGGTACTCATGGATGACATAAACACATTTTGATGACATATAATAAAAATAAAACAAGAAAATAAAATAAAGTAAAAGTATTTTACAATAACATAAAATAAAATAATTTAAACAACAATTATTTTAATAAACAATATAAAATAAAATTAAAATAAAATAAAAAAGAGAGATAAGGTTTGGGGTGAGAGAAAAAAGAGATAAAATTAGTACATTCATACATGCCATACAATGCATTAATGCAATTATCTAACCCTATCATCTTTACTTTAACATTTAAGTGTACACCTCCTAACAGATGCACACTATACTACAGACTGCAGCAAGTAATCCTTGAAATGTGCATATATTGCACCTAATGCATGTTCCAGTTGTACAGATTACAGTTGATAGCAGGGAATTTGTGCCACTCGTATAGAGGTTTAAATTTAATGAAAATATTATTGAAGAAATAACAGCATTGTATAATTGTGAAATGTGGTATTTGAACCAATAACCACTGACTAAAGTTTAATTTTTTACTCTTACAATTGTTTTGTGGTACAGACCAATGCAGGCATACTTGCTTTTATAGCTGGGATATGCATACTTAATTTTATACAACTGTATAAAATACCAAAAAAAGCTATCTTTAACTTTTAATGCTACAATAACACTACTCTTCTGCTGCATAAATTCCACATGCTTTCCTCATACTCACCAGTCTAGCCCTGTGGGCTCTGACATTGCACTCCTGATCACTGGCAACTGTGGAAAACAACAGGAAAGAACAGAGCACCATTATACATACCAGTCTTGCCTATATTCAACTTTCTAAGTCTTACAAGTACTCTCTATAGTTGATACTTACACAGGTGTGGTATATCCTCAGTCCTAAATTCCTCAATCCAATGGTCGAGTGTATCCCTCTTCCTCCTCTGTAGGTCATTGAAATGATGCCTACATTGCTCTCCAGTGCACAGGATACCTGTGGTACTGGATACAGCCCAGGCTAAACTATCCCAAGCCTCAGACTTGTACTGGGAGCCAGAATAGTATCCCCACAGAAGCATTTGGCTGTGGTTCTTAACTAAGAGTCCAATGAATATCCTGGACTATTGGTCATCCCACCTTTGTGCCCTAAACATGACATATTCCCTACAAATGCCTGCCATGTCTACCAAAGATCTAGAACAATGGAGAGTGATGCTTTTCCACCAATTCCAGTTATCACATTTCTGGAGTGCACACTGCTTGGCATTGCTGCCAGTGGCGGCTGGTGACTTCAAATCAAAGGGGGGCTGCAGGAGATAGCCGAATGGGTGGGGTCAATGGGAAGGGATGCGGACAACTAGAAAGGGGAGGAGCTATGCTCAAAACCACAAAAACTAAACATTAATTAAATATGCTGCCCTGGGTGCCAAACCCTCATTATGAGAGTCCAATCAAGACAAATGAAGTGTAAAAGAATAAAAATATTTCAATGCATTGGCTGCTTGACAGCTTACTTAATATCTAGATGGAAACAAAAAGGTTGTGAGGCATGAAAAGATAAATTACTTTTTAAATACATTACTGGAATGCCAGTCAAAATCAAGTATAAGAAAAACATGCAGCTCTCAGCTCAAACCGCTTCTCCTTGCACTGCATTATAATTTATATTCAGCTTTATTAAAGTACCAAGTAACATGCTGAAAGTAGCAATCTCTGTGATACCCCCACTTGTAAAAATGTTTATCCAAAAAAGACCTGCTGCCTGACAACTATCTACTTGTTTCATGGGGAAAACATGATCAAAGTAAAAAATGAAAAACAAACCAGCTCAAGATACATTGCTTAAAGGATTACTGTACAGGTTATGGACCACACATGAATGGCATTCTGTTTAGTTTACGGGTAAAACCCTCAGAGATCACTGGAAGTCTCCAACAAGTGTAATGAGCTTCTTAAAATAATGTAATCCTGTCCTTTATTACAAATACTGTCATATGCATTTCAATACCCAATGCTTATACATTATCTAGTTAAGTATTATCTGCATGGCAACAACAGAAAGGCTTCAATGTTGGCAATTCTTTAACAGTATGCTTATTAAAGCTTACTTGCATGTTATGATCTCAGACAAGCTTACCTGATGGTCATTAAAGCATTGCTACTTAAAACACAGAGCAACAGGCACTTTCTGAGTAATAACATAAATCAACTGTACAAAAATATGACAGAAACCAGACCATTCTGTAAAATCAAGAACAGATGAAAAACCACTGTAGTACGTGTGTCTACCTTGGATGGGGGGATACCCTGCACATTTACACTGCATGGGGGGATACCCTGCACATTTACACTGCACAACTGCTCCTTGCCTTGCTTGGACACATCCAGAGTCACTACATGGGGGAGTGGGGTGCAACAAGTATGTCACAATTTGAAATGTCTCTGGCTGACTAATGGCCCCGACACATTTGTCATACCTCACCATCAGAGCAAAGCCATACATAGAAGTGGGACAAAGGCCCAAAAATAAGGACAATTTTTAAATATTGGTCTTATAAACTTAGAAAGATAATAGAATAGTAGGTCTTGTATTAGTATGAATTTTTTGAAGGATATGAAATCTGAAACTCAAATGTCTGTCATTATTTTCTAACTTCAGTCTTTAATGATTTACCACTAATTTGCCAAAAAAACAATTTTATGAAAAATGGACCAAAAATGTGATGCGAAAATATAAAATAGCCACACAATACAGCTGGGAACCTGTCAAAGAAGGTACATTTTTTTAATAATAGTACTGCTAACTTGAGCAGCTGACAAAATAAAAGAATCTACATGCATTTCTGAAATAAAAGTAATCTATAACTCTGATTATTACAGTTATTTCTAAATTGTAAACCCTCCATGTTTTCTTCCAAAATTGCTATTTTGCAGAGGGATTATTAGGGGAAGAGCAACATTTTGAGCCAAATTCGGGGACAGTTGAGAGGTTTGGCTATGCCTAATTCTATAAAGCAATTTATTTGTATGTACCTCTCAACCTGTTAATGCAATAAATCTGGACAAGGCCAAATATATTGGGGGAACATAAACAGTACTAAAAATTGCTCTTGTATAAACTGAGACAGTTGATAGAACAGGCCTTACTTCAGCATGCATTTTTCTGAAGGTTATGAAGTCTGAAACTCAGTGTCATTAGTGACTCAATTCCTAAATGATTTTCCAGAAAACCACAAATATTATGCGGAACAAACCAAAAATAAGAAGCAAAAATCTATTCATTCTGTGAAAATCTGGACAGTTGGGAGGTATAGTTCAGCTGGGGCTGTCTTTGAGTCTGCCGCCCTTCCCCCTCACAAAATCATGGTCGAATGTAGCCCTCCCCCTTGCAGTCATTCCAATGATCCATTACTTGGCTATATCACTCCATTTACCATAAACACTAATGTGCATACTGCTTTACTTCTATGATGATCTGGATTTCATTTGAAAGTTTTATTTTGCATTTTACAGCACAAACACTAAGATATCTGCTAAACAAAGCAACACAGTCTCACAATGAAAACAGGCTTAGCATTAAAAACTTCTCTGCCCTTGAAACGCACATTCAATGAAACAGCATTGAAACCCACATTCAAAGAAAATACATTTTGCCAGTGGCAGATAAAGATTAACTTTGGCCTGTTTTCAAATCATAGGCCCCTTGCACATGAAACATACATGTGCTCTTTGATACACCTTCCTGATTCTACTAAATTATATTCCTTGTACAATACAGTACAGTTGTTAGACAGCATTTTACATTTATTGTTTTGAACATTTTTCCAGTAAACAATGAAACAAAATGCATGCACCAATGACAAAACTACCCAATTCAGAACATTTCCATCATAAAAGTCTACTCAGCCTTCTACAGTCCACCAGTATCAGTAAATATGCACAATCTCTGAAGTAGTAAAAGTCATCTAAATAATTCCACATTAAAGAAATCTGTAACAATGAAGAGGTTGCTGCTAGCAAACAACTTTATATGTCACTGTTTATTCATCTACAAATAAAGTGCCTGTTGCCCTTGAGGAATAAATTGCCTATGTTGCATGCATTAAAAAATAAATAAAAATAAGCTAGTAATATTGCAATAGGGACTGTATGGCAAACAGATAACAGGTTCATAGATACTACTCTAGGTATCTTTACCAAAAAGACTGCAGCATCCACCCACTTTACAGCACAGTACAGTATCAGCAATGCATCTATCTACTGTGGGAGTAGAACCCACAGCCTTCTGCATCAAAAGCAAGTACACTACCTGTTGTGCTATTAATGCAAGCAGACTCAGAATAAGCAGCACTAAAGTTTTGTTCCCCTGCAGCCCTCAGCTCCTTGTAAAATCTACTCGACACGCAGTTGTATCTCTGAACTTTGCAGCACAAGAAATCTGGAAAAAGCCGAAATTTATTTGGGGGGGGGACAACCAGGGACACATTTTAAACATTGCTTGTATAATGTTGGAAAGTTGCTAGAATAAAATGCTGTGTTACCACCATACATTTCACTGCCACGTCTTTAACCCAGGGGACCATGTGCAAAACAGTCAGAGAAACATACCACTATGCCAAATCAGCTGTTTTGTAAAAGAGAGGAAAATAAACTTAAATGGCTACCATTTAGTAAATTCAGTTCTCAGCATAGCTGTCAACCTCTTGGCACAAAACACCTGAACAAAGCCAATAATGGGGGGGGGAATACAGCCCCCAAACATTCAGTGAATTCAGTTCTCACTATAGCTCTCAACCTCTTAGCAAAAAACATGTGGACAAAGCCAGTAATGGGAGGAATACAGCCCCAAACATTCAATGAATACAGTTCTCACCATAGATAACTCTCAACCTTAGCACAAATACCTGGACAAAGCCAATAATGGGGAAATACAGTCCCAAAAATAGGGACAAATTTTTAATATCCATGTTATAAACTTAGACAACTGCTAGAACAATTTTGTGTTACCATGTACTTTCTGAAGAATATGAAATCTGAAATTCAAATGCCTATTTTTTAAACTTTTAACCAGGAAACTAGTCTGACTTGGAACAAAAGACAATTTTCAGCAGAGTAGAGAGAAATGCCAATCACATCTTTGCAAGTAAAGAGAACATACAGACACCACACAGAAGGCACCCCAGCCAAGAATCAAGCCAGAGAACCTGTAGCTGTTAGGCAACAATGCTACCAGTACACCACTACACTACAGACTTTGCAAGGAAAAATGTAGATACAGAAACCACAGATTTTATGAGGAACAGAACAAATATGAGGCAAAAATCTGCAAGTTTTTTTTAGAAATGGTGGTTGATAGGGAATTCAGGTCCTTGCCACCTGAATCCAAGGTACAGGGTTCAAGCCTGAGTCTCTATCCACCACCATTTGCTCTCTCTAGCCACCAGTATATAGTAACTGGGGCATTTCACACACACACACACACACACACACACACACACACACACACACACACACACACACACACACACACACACACACACACCTACCTAACCTCCAGCCAGGAAGCACCTCATTTACCTGATGTATGACCAAGCAGCAAAACCACCCGAGCAATCCAGTGACCTGAAGCAGCAAAACCCACCTGTGACATGGAGCAATCCAACCAGCGACCAAAACCTGCTACACCTACCTCATACATCCAGCCAGGAAGCAACTCACTTACCTGATGTATGACCAAGCAGCAAAACCACCCGAGCAATCCAGCGACCTGAAGCAGCAAAATCCACCCGTGACACGGAGCAATCCAGCCAGTGACTAAAACCTGCTACACCTACCTCCTGAATGAGCCCACACAATGAAAGTCCCATGAGAGTAGCTCACCTCTCTCAGTCCTGATTGGATCTGCCTGCAGCCGAAGCAGTCCGGACCTCCTCTTCTCTGCTGTCGTCCCTGCACTGATTCCTGGGTGCATTTGCAGCAATGATTGCTGGGTACCTGTGTTTCTCTATCCGGACTGCAGTCTAGATTTTTTTTTCTGTTTGTTTTTTTAGTTTTACAGATTTTTCTTTTTTTTTTCAAGGTGGGAGGGCTGCAGTCCGGCAGTCCGATACCACGAGCTGCCCCTGGTTGCTGCGCTTTACTTACCATCTTGCAAATGCATTGCTCAGGAGGGCACACCCCTGAACAATGTGTTTGCATGATGGTAAGTATAGAGCAGCAGTGCCAAGCAGTGAGGAATTAAATAATTGTAATTCCAATTGCAAGGTTATTGGATGTACAGGCAGTGGTGTATTTGTCTTAGGTAAATGTGAAGGCCATGCATGTCCACATAGCAGCATTATACTTACAGGGATTTAGTACACATTATACCCACAGGCATAAATCTGATAATAAATGTGATAATACATAGCTAGATAAATAAATAGATAACTGACTCAATAATAGTGTCTCATCCCTAGACATCCCACTAAACCTGGCACCTTCCCTACAAGCACCTGCCATGTCTACCACTATCTAAAGTGTTATAAGTGAGAGTGGATATACTGGAACAAAAGTAAAAGTGTGTGGAATATCCTGCAAAAGAACACAGGGCCATGTGTATGGCAGTCCTGCACTTACATCTGTTGCCACAAGAAGGTTGAAATAAGACTTGTCTGTGTTGCAGTTCTTTGCTATAAACTGCAATGCCACAACAGAAAAAAAGGTTGCACACCCTAAACTAGAACCCAGGGCCATCTGTACTCCAGACCTATACCTGTACCTGCTGCCACAGTACTAGGTACATGACTTTCCCTATTTTACTAATCATTCTTAAGGTCTCACTGTTAACTGCTGCACAATGCTGCTTAGTAGGTTTACACAATGGCCAATAGTATTAGTTGAATGCATCTGGTTTTCTATTTTTGGCTGTCTAGGTCCTGTCTACTTCCCTTATCCCTATTTAACACACAAACATCTTTGCAGCAAAGAATTGAACTCAATATGTGTGCAACCAGCTGCAACAACATCTACAGTGATATCACACCTAAAACTATTACTTCAATGTTTATTTTTGGATGTGCTGTGTCTGATGATCACACAACCTGCTATAATTATTGCTTCAAATGTACAGCTCTGTCTTACATTTCTGTGTTTGTTGGTCATTCTTCAGTTATCTGACCAGTAATCTGAGACATGCAGAGTGTAAGCCTTTCTGTATCATTGGCCTTAAAATGTGTGAGGATATTAAGTGAAAATAATATCATATGCAGTTGCCAACAAATGAAGGGCAGGTTGTATGTTAAAGAACACAATCCGTGAATTGTGTGCTGCTTATTTACATTTCCAAACTTACATCTAACACTTTGTAAGTCTAATCTGACACACTCACTGGATGTATGGCAATCTGCAGTGCTGTTGTGTTTTCCTTCCCCCAACGAGTAATCATTCACAGTTGTAATCCATTAAAACAAACACTGAAGGAGTGCTGCACTATGTTTACATTTCCTATTCAGCAATTCTAATGAGTTCACACCTCATTTGCATCTTTACTGTGCTAACAGCCCTGAATCTACACCATATAAAAAGGCAACCATGTAGCTAGGCAAACTGATGGTGAGGAGACTTGTTTATGTTGGGAAGACTGCACATAAACTATTTATTCAGGATATATCTGTAAAGAGGAGTACTAAACTTCAGAAGGTATACTTCTATTTTGTCAGGTACATACTGCATATGCTGGAATGTATTTAAGAAAAATGTGAAGCAAAGGCTTTTACATTTTTATCTGTGTGTATTAACACAAAAAGGACTCCAAACCAGTAAAAATAAAATAGAAGAGCCACACCAGAATCTACTAAGGTGAATTTTATTTAGCGCTTTCGTTTTTCAGTGAAAACTTCATCAGAATAAATAAATAATTCACTTTAGTGGATTCTGGTGTGGCTCTTCTATTTTATTTTTATCTGTGTGCATTAGTTAGAAGTGTACTGATGGCATGGGCTTGTTTGTCAAGCCATTTCAGACAGTGGACCACTGGAGGACAAGGCCATTGATCAGAAAGTATGACTACTGCAGCTTCAGTGCCTGTTGACTCTGGCTGTAGCGAAAGTGTTGGGGTTGTGTCATGCAGGAGGGTTGATAGGGGTTCTCTGTGGGGCACCTGCTGTCCCTCCCCTACCTGATGCAGGTGTCTCCTCCCATTCCACTAAACATATGTTTAGGGCTGTCATGGAGGGAAAGGCACATTCCCATAGGTTCTCCAAACAAATGCTCAGGGTTGCAGATGTGACACAAGCTGACATGTGTGACTGCCTTCACTGTATTACCAGTTCAATGGATCTGGTGAATGGCATATTGGAATGAGGGGTGTCTGAGATGGAACAGGCATCGTCTGTGACTGAACATCTGCTGGGAGGGGAACAGCATCCTGATGGGCATAGGTCACCTGCATTATCTGCTGTCAACCAATGTGGTCATGCTCAATCATGGTCCCATAGTGGCAGTACTTCCACTCCTATGTCAGTGAGTGTGCTCTCCACACCCAGATGTAGCAGGCCATGTGGTTGTGGTCATGGATGTCCCCGTGAAAAGACCTCATCCAGCATTCACATTCAGGTAGCAGCAATGCATCTGACTGTGGGTGTGGACGTGCCAGTGCACTTGGCAGTTGATGGAGTGGTAGCCCTTTCTCTTTATGTGCAGCCTACCCTGTTCTTAGGATGGTGCCTTAATTTCTACATGTGTACAATCTATGGTACCCACTACTTCAGGATAGTGTGCTACATGGTAGAATTCCTGCCTATTTCTGACTCTCTCCTCAGAACTACAGGGAAAATATATGTGGTCACTGGCATGTTGGAGCATAGCATTCTGGAAATGGCGGAGGATCCTGGATGCTGATAGCTGTGGCACCCTCAGCATGCCCCCTGTTGGTCTGTGAAAGGTACCTGTAGCTATGATTCTAAGGGATACACATACCTTTGTCTCCACTGGGATGGGTTCTCCTCACTTGGCTGTGGCTCTGAGTTGAAGACAGCAGAGGCCGCAGAATTCCTGCAGTGTGTCCCTATCCACCCTGTATTGCTCTACAATTTACACATCATGTAGGTTTTGAAAAATTAAACAGGGCCTGAAAACTCTTCTCCTTCTCTGTCTAGGCCTATTGACAGCAGGAGCAGCATTGGCTTCAGCATGTAGCACATACAAATGAATTAAAGCACCAGCAACCCCTAACATTCTGTCCATGTAGACTCCTTTCTGTGTCTGTATTCCAAAAGTTTTGGAATTCATAGGAAAAACCAGCATGGAGTCTACACTGATGCTTTATAGCTTGCTGAATAGCTCCACCATGTTGGATTGTTGATTAGCATGCAATTCAGCTGCCTATGCTGTAATTAGTATGCCACAGTCTTTACCTTGTTTGCGCGGGGTGGGCACTTCTACACAGCACTTACTGAATCTGAATTTTGTTGCTACCATGTAGGGTTTATTGAATCCCCCTAGCAATCTATCAAATGTTGTTGTTTTAAACAAGAACTGTTGCTAACATTAAACAAGAAATATATTTAAAATGGTCAGGAAGATGAGTCAAAGAACACATGCAAGAAGCTCAAGGTTTGAAAACAGTCTAGGGACCAAGGTACACTTGATTCCCCACTGGCCAGATGTATTTTCAATGAATGTGAATTTCACTGCATTTTCAATGAATGTGAGTTTCAAGAGAAGATAAGTTTACTGTTGCTCATGCTTGGCCTGTTTTCAATGTGGAACTGTTTTTTTTTTTGTTTAAAAAAGGGCCATCAATGATTATGCTATAAAATTTGAAAGCAGTGTTGGTGGTGCAACCGGTAGCACACTTCCCTTTGGTACAGCATTATGTAGGTTTTATTCCCACCCAAGACAGATGGATTGCTGACTTGCAATGCAGCATATCTTCCATCAGGTGAGACATTAAACCAAGGGTCCATCTGCCTGAGTTGGTGGTAGCTCAATTGGATGTAAAATATCTCATGACACCCATTAAAAAGTGTAGGGGAAGTTTCTCAATGTCTTGTCCCAATTTCCCTTAGTAGAATAGATGCCATCATTGGTCTCCCTTGAAAAGAGGATACTAGCCTAGTGGGAGTAACATGGTCAACAAAGGATAAATACATTATAAGTTTTAAATTAAATCAAATCAAATCAACATCTCTGTAATCATTTTAAAAGTAAAGAAGAAAACAGTGTGTTCGCTGACAGTTTTGAATGGTGTTTATGGTAACTGGGGGAAGAGAATCAACTACTGGAACGGTTGCTGGTGGTGAGGGCTGGTCCTTTACCCTGTCTAGGGCCTCATTTGACCATGAGCAACATTCTAAGGGTGCCATACTTCTCAATCTATCAGTGCAAGATATCTGGGCAGCACCAAGAATAATGGGGGATCAAAGGCCCAAAATGGGGACAGAATTCAAATATTGTTGTTATAAAGTTAGAAAGTTGCTAGAACAAATTTTGCATTTTCTTGTGTTTTCTAAATGTTATGAACTCTGAAATTCAAATGCCTGTCATTTTTTAGTGAATTCAGTCCTTCGTGATTTTCCAGAAAATCACAACTTTTCTGAGGAACAGACCAAAAATATGGGTCAAAAATCTGGATATCCTGTATGGACATTTGATAGATATCAGGGTCAATAAAATTAGGTTTTAGTACAAAATATGAATTTCTGGCTATAAATGTAGAATGTGCATCTCTTCTACTCCTCCACCCTGACTTCTAGTGTAAAGAAGTATATGAAAAATGTGACCGTGATGAAGTATATGAAGTAAGATTGGTGTTTTAACAAATTCATCTAGTCTAATTGAACACCAAGATACCTCTCAACTGTCTCTGATTTTTGCCTGAATTGTTTGTCCAGTCCCTCAAAAAAATTTGGATGTTCTGGTAAATTAATGAGATTACTGTCAATCAATAAATACCAGCTATTACAGATGTTCATCTTATTGATCACTGCTGCAGTAGCCTTAGCTATATGGGTTGTATCCAGTCAAGGATATAAAAGTCTGCTAGTTTCCAAATCTTCAGGGTACCTTTATGTGCCCAAACTGTCAGGTAGCTGCAGCTGAGCTGACTAAAAGACAAGTTTGGATGAAAAGACCTTCAGAGTGTTACTGCTGCTGAAGAGTATGCTCCTCTGAGACTTTTAAGGATCAGTGATCAGCTTGTGATGTTCCTTTGCTGGACAGATAAAAAGTTCTCTTTTTGAAAAAAAAAACTTCCATGTAATAATTTAGTTTATTACTGATACTTCCCTCTTCGGGAAAGATATTTTAAAGCTAAGTGTTTAGGTTTTAAAAAACTGTCACGAGACTGTACACTACTTTTAAACAGAAGTGTTCTTTTTTCCTTTGAGTTTAAAAGTTGTTTAAAGTAACTGAAGACCATTTTTTCTGTGGCGAAATTGTGTTTATTTTACTTTGTGAGGCTGAGAAAGTGTTTTAAAAAGGTTTTTACTATGTTTGTGAAAAAATGACTTTTAAATACATTTTGATTTTACCATCATTTGCTCCTTGTTTTCCCTGGGAAAAAGGCACCATTTTCATCTTGGCCATGGAATAATCTGTTGGTCTCATTGTCTGTCTGTCTTCTTTCAGCCACAAAAAGAAAAAGTTAAGCAAACATCTTTTGCCTTCACAGCAGGTTACCAATTTTCCTCAGTCATGTGAGTGACTTTGCTGTGGCCATTAGTTTTACCTCAGACCACTCACCTTTTACCTCAGATCCTTCTTGCTTAGCACATACAGTCACTATGGACTGGGGTTTAGAGACATTCTCTGCGGCTGTTGGAGCCCCCTCAATTGGCAAAGGAGAGCCACTGCTGGCAATCCTGGGAGAGGGAACAAAGAAGGCTTCCCACTTTGTCAGAATGTCATCCCTGGGGAAGTTGCAGCTGCCATTTTTAAAACTGTAGGTCCCATTTTTCCTATTAAAAAGAAACAGAAAACTAAACATGTATCTGCTCCTCCTCTTCCTCCTTCTCAAATTTCCTTAGAAAGGAGTAGTTTATTGAGTCTGGCTCAGGGTTTAATTCAGGCTATTGAACTTTCTAGTAAAGTAGTTTTTGGTAAAAGAAAGAAGGATACCATCTTTCCTGAAGAGACTCAAGATTCTGAATCTTGACTGGAGGATGAATGGACAGATACAGAAATTGAGTTTTCTCCTCAGATTTCTGATTCAGACTCAGAGGAAAGCTCATACTTCAACTCTCCCTGTATGGGGTTCTCTTTCTTTGAGCTTGTTTCTAGAATGTGCCAGTGTTTTTAGTGGGAGAACAATGAGGTTTCTCAGTCCCTAAGAAAACATCATGAGCTGTTACAGAAGAAATTTCTAGAACCTGCATCCATAGGTTAGTACTAGCCTAACTGCTCTTATCAGCCATTTTAAGCTTAGCAAATTACCCCATTTGAGAATCAAGCCCTTCACATTGTGTCTATAAGTTAAAAACTTTAACTGTTATGCCAACTTCCCCCAAAACAAATAAAGACTGAGGGAATCAAACCCTGTACTACCAGAGGTACAGCTCACAGCCTTAATTTGCAGCACCAACTACCAGATAAAATATCTAGATATGTCGGGATTAGAACCCTAAATACCATCACACAAGCTACTTGACATAGTCCTTTGAGCCACAGAAGCTGCTCAAAGTATGGAATGCTTCACAAATTTGCGTGTCATGCTTGCACAGGGACCATGCTAATCTTCTCTGTATTGTTCGAATTTTAGTATATGTGCTGCCAAAGCAAGCACAACACTTCTGTCAGTTTTGGAGGGTATGTGTGTGTGTTACAACCTGCAACTTTCTTGATAGTCTGCCAGTTGCCCCTAAAGAAGCAGATAGGAATAATAAAGTTCCTCAGTCTTTTGAGTTTTTATACATTCTTCCCAAACTTAATCCAGCAGCCATAGCTTAAATTAATCTTTCTACTACTAAACACTTGGTTAATTTTAATCCTACTATTTCTGATAAAAATAGGAAGATTATTGAAAATTATAGGGAAAAATGTATGCTTCTGCAAATTTGATTTTCAGAGTTTTGAATTGTCAGGCACATATATTGAGGTTTATCCTGTCTAATTGTGAAAGTATAAGAAATGCTTTATCTGCAGTCACTTTCTTCTTGAGGAAAAATTTGTTTTAAATAATTTATTCTATTATTCAAGTCACTACTCATTGTATACAGTGTGTGTATGAACTGCTGATACTTCTTCAAGGGCTATGGCCACTACTACCCTTTTGAGGAGGTTTGCATGGCTGCATTTGCTGAAACCTGTGTTCTGAGAGACTGCTTTTCAATCTATCTGCAAATATACAGAGCTGAGTATATTTTTTTGGTTTTAGAATTTGTTAATTGTTGCTTAGATCTCTGTTGAAACTGTTGTCTCCCTGTTCTGAGAGACTGCTTTCCAATCTATCTGCAAATATACAGAGCTGAGTATATTTTTTTGGTTTTAGAGTTGATCTGGGACACTGCCCCAGTCCCATCTCTTTACCACATTCTACCTAATAAACTCTTTCTGCACTTTCTTTTAGTCCTTTTTAATTTAATTGCATTTTTTAAACTGTGTTTGGTCTAATATTGCTACATACTCGTGTGCTTGCTTGCACTGCATGTGAATTGTTTTTACTATTGTTTTTGCTACTTTTCTGTAAAAAAAAAATGTAAGCCTGTTTCCTACCTTTCCTGTAACTAGTGTTCTAGATACAGATTTGCTGTATCCAGGACTGTATGTAAGCTTCTGAGCCCTCCAAGCCTTTCTGTGTTGGAGGGAGGCCTTCTAGCTTATCAGTGGGAGTGGTAAGCACTAGGTAACCTGTCTACCACATAAGGAGTGGTTCTGGCTCAGAAATTGTAGTTACTGGCCGTTTGGGCAATCTCTTCCGTCTCACTCAACTTTCTGATTTGAAAGCCTACATTTGCACTTGTTTCTGTCCTGTAACTCGTCTAGTGCAGATACAGATTCTTAGTTTTAGCACTTAAATTTGCTTATTCGTGCTCAGCACTTGTTTAGAACTTGTAAGCACTAAATAAGCTACTAATTACTATAGCACTCAACCTTCCTCATTACCTATAGGAAAACAGTTTTTGTACTTACTTTTCTCACTTGCTTAGAGAAAAACAGCTTTTGTACTCACTTTCCTCACTTATCTAGAGGAAAATAGTTTTTTATTCAGGCATATCCAAGGGTCAGCTCCCAGTGTTCTCTCCTGTCTATCTGATGAATCTGGGCATCTTGAGGCAATGTAGAAATTGCCTCATGTACACAGACAACCCTCTCCTCCTACCACCCAACACTATGGAGCGGCCTTAGGTCAAGTGGTGCCCTAGGCAAAAGTGCTCCATGGCGCCCCCCACCACACCACCTGTTGCCCCTATCCTGGTCTACCTACACCAAATAAATACTGGAAAAGTGCCCCTGCTAGAGCGGCACCCTAGGCGGCCGCCTAGTTGGCCTATGCCTGAGGCCGGCTATGTGAGAGATGCACTTATCTAGCCAAACTGGAAGGAAAGCTCTCTCCAACCAAGACTGAACTTGACAGTCATGAGGAGAAGGTAAACATTTGCACCACACCACACTCATCACATAGTATCACTAAATCTACACCACCAAAATCCACACATAGTAACACAAAAACATTTGCGGAGGCTCTCAATAATAATCTGTCTAAGCAACATAAGCCTCCAAAGCAAAAATGCAAGCAACCTCCATCCCCCAACACAACCCAAATGACACATAGCCCACAGACTCAGTGTGCCACTCAACCACAGCCATAAAAGGCAAAACAACGTACCCAACACACTAGTCATAGGTGACTCTATAGTCAGGCACACTGATGTCCCACTCACCAGGCTAAACAAGGAGAAGGTTACTGTCAGCTGCCTGTCAGGTGCCAGGATCCGCCACATAACCCACGCACGCAAGTCACTCCACAACAAGTACAAATATGACTCTATCATTGTCCATGTTGGTGTGAATGACCTGAGACGTACCTCCCTGGACAACATGAAAAGAGACATGGAAGAGCTCTCCAATCTTGAAGCCCAGGCAGGTATGACCCTAGCCCTGAGTAGTATTCTGCCATTGTCCAGAATGATACCACAGTACAAGGACAAAATGATTGACTTCAACAATTGGCCAAGTTTCTGGTGCCATTCTAAGGGGATCCAGTATCTGTCTGCTTGGGATGACATGGTCGACAGACCACAAAGCTTTGCCACAGATGGCCTGCACCTGTCACCCCTGGGATTCCAGATACTGGCTAAGGGTCTTGCTGCCCCATAGTGCCTTTTTTAGGCAAGGTTCAAATAACAAATTCACCACCGTAACAGGAACAGGCAAGCAAAAACTGAGGATAATGCTATTCAATGCTAGAAGTCTAAATCTCAAAATGCACTCACTCGAGGCACTCCTTAAAATGGAGAACATCGATATCTGTGCAGTGGCTGAGACCTGGTTTAAGGCTCCAGAGAGCACCCCTGCACTACCAAGCTATAACTCATACCACACTTTTCGGCCATGTAACTTGGACTGAAACACCAAAGGCGGAGGTGTGTCCATATTCATTAAGGATATCCACACTTCCAGGCTAATTGTTCAGCATAATGCATCCGAGGTTATCCAAGTGCAGCTAACACTGGGCAAAACTGCAATCCAAATTGTAGCTTGCTACAGATCCCCCACCATGCCCCAGGATTCCCACTCCTCTTTTCTTGATGTACTGGAAAATATTAGGGTTCAACCAAACACCCTAATAATGGGCGACTTCAACTACCCCACCATTAACTGGGAAAACTACTCATGTATTAATTCCTTAGCTCAACACTTTCTGGAATTCATAAACTCCAATGCCCTGGATCAACTTATCCACACCCACACCAGGGGCAACAATATCCTAGACCTAGTCATTACCAACATGAGTGACAGGTGTTCCACACCTGAAGTCAACTCCTCGTTGGTCCGATCCGACCATAAGCTAAACACCCTTGATATCCACATCCCGCCCCCACTCCCCATTAAGGAAACCATAATAAAAAATTTCTCCAAAGTCAACTTCATGCTTCTTAAGACAGAAGTGGTGAACTTCATGACACCCATGCAGATGGACAATACAGTTACAACTGCTGAATCCTACACGAATGCACTCTATAAGCACTTACATGAGTGCATGAATTGTGCTATCCCAAACAGAACCAAGACGCTATCCTCCAAAAAAAGGAAGCCAATCTGGTGGTCCCCTGCCATAAACAAACTGTACAACAGAAGGAAGAAACTGTTGCAAAAGAGAGTAAAATCCCATGACTGGAGGAGCTCCCGGGTCAGCCTCAGTAAGAAGCTGAGATCCCTTATAAGATCCTCCAAAGCTAGCTACAAAAACAAAATCATCACTAAGGACAACCACAAAGCATTCTAAAGCTATGTCAAGAATCTCGGCAACACCCAGATCTGCTCTGAGTTACAGCACAATGGCACGAAAATTACAGTACCAACTGATACTGCCAACATCCAGACAGATAGGTTCAGCGCTAACTTTATTCCCCTCTCACCCCCTAAAGGGCCCATATCTATACAGGAAGAATGCAGAGTCCCTGTAATCACAACTATGAATGTAAACGCTGCACTCTCTAAAGCCAAAAACACAGCATCCATGGGACCGGGCAACATCCCAGGCTGCGTTTTACACGAACTTCAGAACAAACTGGCTCCCCACGTAAGCACCATGTTCAATAATAGCCCCGCATCAGGCTTTGTGCCCACTGAATGGCGCACAGCAACAGTTATCCCACTCCACAAAGGGGGAGCCACCACTGATCCCAGGAACTATCGACCTATTAGCCTGACGAGCCTGGTCTGCAAGGCCATGGAATGTATCATCATGGAACTCATAAACAAAGACATTGGTAACCTCCAAACTCTGGATCCCACCCAGTTCAGGTTTGTGAAAGGCAGAACATGCCTCTTGAACCTCATCAACTTCTTTGAGGCAGTCACCAAAGCTGTAGATGAGGGTAAAGTGGTTCACACAGCCTATCTTGACCTTCTCAAGGCTTTCAACACCATCCCCCATTCTGGAATTATAGCTAAACTCACTAAACTAAGTATAAATCCCTACATCACAAGATGGGTTGCCAACTGGCTCACTGACAGAACCCACACTGTAAAAGTTGCAGACTCCAAATCTGACCTCAAAGCAGTGACAAGTGGTGTACGTCCTGGGACCTCTCCTGTTTGGTATCTACTTCTCTGAAGTACAGGCTAACACAGAAGGCCTCTGGCTAGCGAAGTCTGCAGATGACTGCAAACTAGGAGCCATAGTCAAGTCCCCAAATGATGTGGACATCCCACAGAAGGGCCTCACTGAGACAGATGCCTGGTGTTAGAGCCATGGCCTCAAGCTCAATGCCAAAAAGTGCAGTGTCATCCCCTTTGGTAAAAACTCTGTACCCATGAACTACCACATAGACAGCAATCTACTTAACACCGTATGTGTGATAAGAGACCTTGGGACCCAGGTGGACAGTAGTCTCTCCTTTGATAGTCACATTGCCACAGTAGTCAGGAAGTCCTTCTGCATGGCACACCTCATCATAAAAGGTTTCTCATCCAGGAAAAAAGAGGTCATTGTTCCCCTCTACTCGGTACTCATTAGACCCATTATAGAGTACAGCGCCCCTTTTGCAATGTACCTCACAAGACATCTGCAGCAGCTGGAAGAGCCACAGAAGTACCTCACAAAGAGGATTACTGTCCTCAAACAAATGCCCTACACTGACCGACTCAAAAAACACCAGCTTTACTCCATAGCATATCGCCTACTCTGAGGTGATCTCTGCCTAACATATAAAGCTATGTCAAACCCAGAGCTGTTGGACATGCTACACCTAACGAAATCCCAATCCCTCCGAGCTACATGCTCTAGGGGCCTAAACCTTGTCACCACAATAAACAGGACATGCTAGAGGGATAGATTCCTGTTCCAGAGACTTCCCATACTCTGGAACAGGCTACCCGTCTATGTCAAGCAAAGTTCTTCATTAGCACTCTTCAAGAAAAATCTTGATGAGTGGATGGGAAATAGGATATACACCCCGGGGATCACTTCTGTGTCTCTGCTCCACAGTTGCATAGGAAAATAACTTTCTTGGGTGGCGTAAGCCAGGGAACCTTGTTGGCTAGGCTTACGTAGGCCCTTGGGCCGATAGCCTAGTACCTACCTATGAACCTATGAACCTATGATGTTAAAAATGAGATGTTAATTTCTCCTTTAGATATAGATTTAGTTGTTGGCCCCTCTGCTACAGAGGTGATCAAAAAGTATGATTAAAGGGATAAGCTATTTCAGCCCTCTTTTTCCAAATTTTCCACAAGGTTGTTGAACTCCTCATCCAGTTTTGGTAAGAAACAAAATAAACAGTCTCAACAAATTGCAGGTAAACACAAATAAATAGCAAGGGATTCCAAAAAGAATTCTGGAAACTCCCAAAACCAAGGTCAGCCCAAGACTTTGTTTCCCCCTTTGACCCTGGCAACCCCCCCTTTATTTCAGAACGTCTAAATCTCCACTTTTCTCTTTCGCAATATGTAATTTCAGATAAATGGGTTCTGCAGGGGTTATAGGTGGCAGTGACAGGATAATCTTCCTTTCCATGGGATTATTTCCCATTCACCAGACCAATCTCTTTTAACTCCACTTGTCCTTCATTGCATTCTATTCCAGCTCTGGATCTTTCTTTTTTAAACCTGTCTTTGATAATGTCCAAACTCAGTGATGTCACTTCACAACCTGGTACTTCTTCTTCCACATTAAAGTTTCCTGGTAGTGCTAGATTTAAAAGATGCTTATCACAAATTTCCTTTTCATCCAGACTTCAGATGTTTCTTAAGGATTTGTGTGTTTGGATCACATTACCAGCTCCCCGCCTTACCCTTTGGACTATCCGTTGCACTAAGAGTGTTCATGAAGTGTCTATCTCCAGTTATAGCTCATTGCAGGCTACAGAGTATCCACATTTTTCCATATTTAGATGATGTGCTTATCTTTGCAGAGTCTTTTTCAAAGTGTCAGAAATCTCTATTTTGAGTGAGAGAGCTCTTACTCAAGCTAGGATTCCAAGACAACATACAAAATACTTTCTTGACTCCTCACAGGACTGTGTTTCTGGGATGTCAACTAGACACCACAGTTCAAAGAAATTGTCTTCCACAGGAAAAAAAATCTATATCTAGATCTGTTTCTAGGGTTCTCTGCTCATTGTAAAAGAATACCTCAGGATTCTGGTTCTCATGGCTCCCGTGATTCTCATGATATCCCTGGCAAGTCCCTACACGAGAAAGATACAGTAGTAGTATCTGAAGTTTTTTTGGTTCTAGCACCAACACCATGTGTCTTTTCAGATCTAAGTACTTAGGTTTGTCAGAAGGGAAATCACTTGATGTAGACGACAGATATCCCAAAATCCAGGTCTCCCCACAGATGCCTTGGACTTTGCTTTGGGAGCAGTTTCAGGAAGGGTAAAAGTGCAAGTTGTGTGGGACACTAAAAGCAGGCACAAGCACATAAATATAAAAGAGATGCTTGCTGTCAAGGCACTCAATTCTCTGAGTCATCTCTGGTCCTCAGGACCTCTTCAATTTGTTACAAACAGTACCACGGTCATGTGGTACACCAACATGGAAGTAGGAACCAGGTTGTAACCCCTCTGCAGACTAGCTATGTTAGCTTGGGATATAGCTTTACAGTATAAACTCACATTTCAGGCATCCTAATTTCCATCAGAGCAAAACTATGTTGCAGACAAGCTGAAGAGGACAAGGATTGACCCTCACAAATGGAAACTAGATCAGGGTGTCTTCCAATATTTGATCCATCTGTGTGGGATTCCTCAGGAAGACCTCAATGTCCCCTCTCTGAACAATCAGCTGGCAAGATTCTGCTCCAGGACTCCATACAAGAAAGCCTGGAAGATGGATGCTTTTTTTCTTTCCTTGGACAGGAATGTTCAGTATACTTTTCCACTCTCTCCACTAATATCCAGGGTACTTATACAGATTCAGAATTAATCCCTAAAGATCACTGTGGTAGCTTCCTTCTGGCCCAGGCAGACATGGTTCTCCCTTCTTTTGGAAATGACCAATAGCAACTATCACAAGCGTCCTCACAGACTGGCTCTGCTCACATAAGAACAGGGATATTTGACACCCTGATACTAATCATCTTCAACTGACTGCATGGCTTACAGAGTCTTAATTCTTTAAAGCGCTTGTTTACTGAGGATATGCAGCAGGTACTAACAGTGGCAAGACAGACTACTACTAAAAAATCATATATTAGCAAATGGAAAAGGTTTTCTAGTTAGTGCCAACAATATAACCAGCACCAAAAAAGGGCTGGTTGTTCTCTTGTTTTGCAATATTTGTGTGAGTTACTATCTTATAGTCTTTTTGGGTCTATATTAAAATCAGAAAGTCTGACAATATTGAATATGATATTGTCGACACGAGAATACCAAAAGCGCACTACATCGAACATTTAAACGGAAAATCTTTGTAGGGGAGATTTCCGTTTACTTCAATGTAGTGCATTCTTGGAGTTGGTATATTTAAGTAGGGGGGGGTGTGGGGGGTGCAGGGGAGCTTGCCCCCCTGCCTACACACTATTTATTTATTTTTTTTAATTTAGTATTTTTTTTTTGGTTTCGATGGTTTAAGACTTCGATCACTAAAGTTCGATCTTTAGTGATTCGAAGTTTTAAACCTTCGAGATTATAATATAGACCCAGTCTTTCTTACTCTTCTATCAAGGTTCATTTATCAGCCATTTCAGCATGTCTGCCCTCTTTCAAGGCAGTTGCATGTCAAAATGTTCTTGAAAGGGATTTTAAATAAGAGGCCTCCAACTAAACCAGTAGCCCCAGTTTGGGATCTTAATTTCGTTTTAGTGAAGCTAACATTTGCTCCATTTGAACCAGCTAATCTGTATGACTTGAGGTTTTAACATGGAAAACAGTTTACTGATTGCTCTGACCTCAGCAAGTAGGGTATTTGAGTTGCAAGTTCTTAAGGTGAGTCAACCCTATCTCATTTTCCATAGGGGCAAGGTTTCTTTGAGAACTAATACTAATTTTATGCCTAAAGTGGTACCCAAGTTTACTTTAAGCTTAACAATCCATCTCCCTGTTTTCTTTCCTGAACCCAAAAAGTGAGGCAGAAAGGATACTCCATACCTTGGATGTCTACAGACAACTCAGGTACTAAATTGACAGAACTAAATCTTTCAGATCTTTCAATTAATTTTTCATTTCTTGTGAAGTTAAGAAGGGACAAACTGTGTCAAAACAGACTATTCCAAATGGTTGTCTAAGGCTATTACCTTTTCTTATACTCACCACAACAAAACTATTACAGGTAGGGGCAAGGCCCACTATACCGGGGCCTTGGCTTCATCTATGATTTTTTGGAAAGGGTTGGATTCTAGAAGTATTCCAGAAGCTACAATGTAGATGTCTGAACATAGTTTTACAAAGCACTACAAGCTTAATTCCTTCAAGCTTCCTGACAGTTTGGGCACATGTAAGGAGTTTTGAAGCTTTGGAAGCTGGCTGGTTGTTATATCCTTGGTAGGATATTCAGTAACCCATATAGCAAAGGCTACTGCTTCAGTGATCATTCAAACATCTACTGCTATAGTAATTTTACTTACGCAACTTCCCTTTTCATACTGTGTACTGTTTTGAAGATGCATTCATAAGTTGACCATTATGTCCACATTCATGGGGGGGGGGGTCTGCCTCCAGCTGTCATAATTAATGGGCAAGTAATCAACTGTCACTAAACTGCAGTCAATGTAAGGCACTGCCAATACTAATAGAGTTAACAATGTAAGGGATTATAAAAAAGATGTAATGGCCACAGTTTGCAATTCTGACTTGAACTCTGCAGTGAAGTCATTACCAGAACTAAGTCTGAAGCAAGGAGGTATAATGTTACCCTAGCGACTCTCTATTCAGAAAGTCAAAAGGAGAATGTGAACTCTAAATTCATACCTTTCAGCTTCTTTGATTAAGAACTATGGACAAAGCCAAAAGTAATGGGGAACAAAAGTCCAAAATCGGAACAATTTTAAATATTATTCTAATTCACTTAACAAGTTAATAGAACAACAGGCTTTGCATCAATATGGATTTTCTGAATAAAAAAATAAAACATATAGTTTCTGAACGTTAACACATATGAAATTCTAATGCCAAGCATTATTGACTGACTGTAGTCATTAGCATTTTACCAGAAAATCAAAAATGTTATGGGAAATAAGGAAGAAATATCAGGGGCCACTGAAAGGTATGACCCTAACGTTTATGAGTAATTGCACTGCCTCTTAATGACATTCCTGTTAATGTACTGGCCTACCAGATGCTGCTGTGGTGCATATCTCTCAGCTACTATGATTTATGCATAACTGTGTCTTTTGTCCTCAGATTTAAGCTTGCTCTACCTACATTGATACATTTCTTATAAAAGTTAGACCTATTTAAGGAAACATACATCATTAAACAACTGTCTATGTCCATGCAAAAATTCAGCAGCATTAATTAAACCAAACCTAGTACTTGAAGATCTATTATTAAAAAAATGGCAAAATGCTTCTTTTTGTGACCATCTGCTATGATTTTTTAATGCTCAACTAAAATGCTTAAAATAATGAATTCTGCCTGATTCATTTTTTTTACATTATAGTGTTTAGCTTGTAATAATGAAGCAGTTTGACCTGAACAATTTTTCTGATGTAATTTTGAAATTGTTGATATGCATAATTTTCAGCCACTAAGCATTACAAATAATAACTCTAGCTTTTAACAATGACTGCATTCTAGGAAGAGAATCTGATGGCAAAAACCATAGCACTATCCATAGCGTAGCAGCTGGGAAGTATGTTGATATGCGTAAGGGTTATCAGCGTGCCAGACCCTTTGCCCCTCCTATTGCCCCACTCATTTTAATAAGTAGATGTGCATTTACTTCTCTTGCAAAGTTAATGACAATACTAGCAACTTGTTTTGCAGAATCAGTAAATAATATGCTAATGGAACAGATGAGCAAATATATAAACATGCTGCACATATTAAAAGAAATTTGCAATATTGTCTTGGCAAGTGGTCTGGTTGTTGAACATAGTATACTAGACATGCATGACTATCTAAAAAGCATACTGAGGAAATGAGAGCATGAGAAGAATGATTATGATTTGTACACTGTTTCCTGCAATGTGTACTTTAGTGTTCCTGAATCCTGGTTTTAGTCATATCTATTATTTTATTTCTACCGAAGGCAAAAATCATATGAAATGTTATCACAGACAGCACAAAGTAAACAGAGCAATTGTTTCACTTTTATAAAAAAAGAACACTTGGACTTTTTGTGTACTTCTGCAATGCAGCATCATGACTGTTCTTTTCATTAGCCTAACCTCCTGGTAATGGTCATGTTTCATATCACCCAGTTTGCCAGTTAAAAACAACAAACGATTGTGCTGACAAAATAATAGGAAACAGTAAACATTTTGGAAATTTACTTCAGAAATATGTTAGATCTCAAAATGACTGGAAATGGATAACGTGTTCTCAACAAAACTTAATTTCCTGATAGAGACCCAGATTTCTAGAGTGTCAGGAAACAAAATTACTGCTTTCAACCCTAATATGCATGTCCAAGCTAATGACTGCAAGGGAAATTGTTTCTGTGATCTAAAACAACTTTTATGCCTGAACAAGTTGTACTGTAAAATATACAATAAAGTATTCCTTGGGTCTGGGATGCGGAGTGGGGTAGGTGGGGGAGAGTGGTACTCTCTCCCCCGAATTTACTAAACTTCCATGCAGGACTAGTTTAGCCCTGCATGGAAGTGCCCATTTAGGAGCAGGATGGCAGCGCGCCAGGCATAATAATGAAGGCATGCTGGCCGAGCTCCTAGGCTTACACTGAGTGTGTACGAGTGCAGGGGGTGTGTCTGAGAGCAGAACTCTCAGAATAAACATGCCCCTACAATGTCGAACAGCAGAAGCTGTTAAGAAATGAGTGAAATTGCTCACAGGTGTCCACATATCCCCACCAACAGACCCCCACGTGTACAAC
>NC_056741.1:751413350-751433350 GCF_019279795.1 Protopterus annectens
ACTACAGCATGGAAACAAAATCATCCAGTTTCATATAGTAGGCTTTTAGACACATATGCACTCTATTGGTATCACATGATCAATATATACAAAATGTGCATCCCTCCATTTTTGAAGCACATAAACAGTTTATGTAAGACATCATGAAATGATAAAGAATGCATGAAGTAATATTGTTTTAGTAAACTTACTGTAAATGGGCATTTATTTTCTTTAATTTCAAGACACTCATTAAGAGTTGTCAAAAGTATATATATTTTTACACACACACACACACACACGTTACATTTGCACACCTATATATGTCTGTGTGTGTGTGTGTGTGTGTGTGTGTGTGTGTGTGTGCATATACACATTTATATATAATATGCTGTACATATATGTGTATGTTTGTATATGTATATGTGTATGTATGTTTATATCCATATATTAGGAGTTGGCATAATGGCTAGGGTGTTTACCTTATAGTCACAAGACAGAGTTTAATTCTCACATTTGAAATGGAAATTGGCTAGGCCTAAAATGGCCCATAAGGGCAGCTAACCCAGTGCTTACTTAGTAGTAGTATATCTAGGTATCCCAGTGCTTACTTAGTAGTAGTATATCTAGGTATCCCAGTGCTTACTTAGTAGTAGTATATCTAGGTATCCCAGTGCTTACTTAGTAGTAGTATATCTAGGTATCCCAGTGCTTACTTAGTAGTAGTATATCTAGGTATCCCAGTGCTTACTTAGTAGTATATCTAGGTATCCCAGTGCTTACTTAGTAGTAGTATATCTAGGTATCCCAGTGCTTACTTAGTAGTAGTATATCTAGGTATCCCAGTGCTTACTTAGTAGTAGTATATCTAGGTATCCCAGTGCTTACTTAGTAGTAGTATATCTAGGTATCCCAGTGCTTACTTAGTAGTAGTATATCTAGGTATCCCAGTGCTTACTTAGTAGTAGTATATCTAGGTATCCCAGTGCTTACTTAGTAGTAGTATATCTAGGTATCCCAGTGCTTACTTAGTAGTAGTATATCTAGGTATCCCAGTGCTTACTTAGTAGTAGTATATCTAGGTATCCCAGTGCTTACTTAGTAGTAGTATATCTAGGTATCCCAGTGCTTACTTAGTAGTAGTATATCTAGGTATCCCAGTGCTTACTTAGTAGTAGTATATCTAGGTATCCCAGTGCTTACTTAGTAGTAGTATATCTAGGTATCCCAGTGCTTACTTAGTAGTAGTATATCTAGGTATCCCAGTGCTTACTTAGTAGTAGTATATCTAGGTATCCCAGTGCTTACTTAGTAGTATATCTAGGTATCCCAGTGCTTACTTAGTAGTAGTATATCTAGGTATCCCAGTGCTTACTTAGTAGTAGTATATCTAGGTATCCCAGTGCTTACTTAGTAGTAGTATATCTAGGTATCCCAGTGCTTACTTAGTAGTAGTATATCTAGGTATGTACATATAGATAAATGAGGTGTGAATAATATGCATAAAATGTACATATATGCCTATACATGTGGGTGCATATCCATATGTGTAGATTTTATCATGAATAATTCAGATTTGCTTGTACCTCTGTGTCCTCAGTGCCACAACATTCACTTTTGTGAATATCCTATGTTAAATGATATGTAAACACATCATGATGCACTGCATATTATTCAGCAATAGAGTTTATCATAAAGGGAAGGCACATGCTTAAAAGACAAGCTAGTAATAATTCATTTGTGATAAAATGAAATGGTGTGATAGTTATCCATTAAGTTGAATATCTGGATTGTTTACATAACTTTGTTTATAACAATTTTGCTTTATATAACTGCTAACAAACCATTGGCACTGGCAACATGCCAGAAATGGAAGTATTATTTGTCAAATAAGGCATGAAGTTATGATACAATAGCACACTGCATTTCTGTATACATGTCTGGAGATAAAGCATTATTACTTTCATTCTCTTTTACCTACTTTTTACTATAAACGATAATTAATTATATGGATATTCTGATATACCCATTTTTTTCCTCTCTGTGTTACTGAATGGAGCATGTTTTATTGATTCTGGATGATAGAATGCCCAACTTTAACAAACATCCTTCCCCCATACATCCCAAATAGATCTCTGAGATCCAAACACCAAAATTTAATTTCTAACCACAAACCCAAATGACCTGCTGGCCAGCTTCTCCTCTCTTTCTCACTAGGCAAGAAATGGAATTCTCTCCCTCCTTCACTTAGGACTATACCAAACTCAGAAACTTTCAAAACCCAGCTTTTCTCATACCTGTCATCCAAATGGAAGTGTTCCTGCTTACACACTACCTAAATTCAAGGGAATTCCCCAAGGAGTTCTTCATACTCCTTGCTCCTAACCTCCCTCTAACTCATATTTCTATTCTCCTACAACAGACTCAAGCTCTCAGTAACTGATTAAGCAATCTCTCACTTGATTTCAAGTCTGTACATAATGTAAATAGCAAATTACTTCTATTGACTGCACATCAAGTATATACCTTACTTATTTGAATTAACTACATGTAAACTGTCTCCCCTCTACTAGTACAATAATGCAAAAACCTTAGATCTTTTATTATAAAGACAGTTGATCATGTTTGTTAACTGTGCTGTATGCTGTACTTTGTATGCATTTGCATTTCCTTACTGTATGGATATTGTATTGTACATGTATTATACCTTTATGTAACCCTTACTGTATTGCTTATGGAGCTTTTCTCCCCGGGCCTCCACTAAAAATGGGCACTTTCAGGCCCAGTGGACTTCCCGATAATCAAACTGAAAATAAATAAAATAGAATATGAGTTCTAATTAAATAGCATGCCTTGCCCCTTAAAGATACTTCCAAGCTGTTTTACAGTTTGGATAAAATGTAGACTGTGGTGGTATGGTTAATCTGATATTTGATGCTGAGGCTCAATGTATCTGCATTAACCATGAAAATAAATTGAGGGCCTGCATTATTGTTTAAATAAGGCAAGAGTGCATGATGGTTTATATAATGTGCATCTGCAGGAGCTAATAGAACATATGTTAGAAATGTTTATATGGCAGAAGAATAGGTCTTTTATTAAATCAAGAGCACAGCCATGGAGGAGCAGCTGTGCCACCAACATATGCTAATTTATAGAAAAGATGGGATGCAGGAAATATGCATTTATAAATAATTTGATACCACAAATATAACAAAACACCATAGTCCAATGTAATAATCACTGTTTTACCCATTGTGCCATATGGTCATGAGGATATAGCCCAAGTGGTCAAACTATAGACCTTCACATTGATTAAATATATGAATTATCAGCAACCATGCGTTGTATATTGCCTTTATGCAATAGTATTGCTTAAAAATGAAGCATCTTTTTTATCTTTTTATTTTTTGTAAATAACTCCATTGTCTGTTTTTTGACATCTCTCTGCTCTTGTATGAGCCTTATGAGATATTGTGCACCTTCATGTCCTTGAACATAGTGTAATATTAACAACATACTATAAGTATGACATTATTGCCAGTATAAAAGTGAATTTTTCTGTCCTTCCACAGGTGAGTCTCAGCTGCTCATGATACGTCTCTGTAGTCACTGGACCTTTATAGCCAGATGTCCCCTTGCATCTTATCTAATAATTAAAGCTACACAACAGACAGAGGCGTCCTACTGAAGTATCATACTTCTGACAAAGGAAGATTTTTTTTGTTTGATTTGCCCTACCTATTGACCTGCCCCCACATGTAGGTTATTCATTGATAAATCATGGTATCTCACACATGGCTGCTGGTGCAGCCCCGATTGTTGGTGAATGGTGAACCTTCTCCTAGTCATCACCAGTCAAGAGAGTGGCAGCATTAATCCAAACATCTCCCCTCCCATTAAAATGAACATGAATGCAGTCATTTGAAATTCAAAAGGTTCACACTTCCTGGATAAATCAGAAAAACTGAAAGCCTGTTGGTATTTTATTTACTTAATTAATATTACTTAATTCATATGGTGGTTACTTTTTGAATTTAAGATATGTCTGACATTTGTTTCAATGATTAATAGTAAGTAAAACTTTGTTTCAGTGATTAGTCTTGATTTTAAGATTGTGGCTTTTAACTTATTTTTCTTGGTAGGCATACTGCTCTGATTTTTAGTGAAGTGTGGCTACCAAGCTATTTGAAAAGATGCAATGAATTTTATCCCCCATATTTGAGAATAATGTTCTGCAGTGGTGGAAAATGTACCTGTAATACAGTAACATTTTTGGTCCATACATTGACTTTGAAGATGCTATTTTGGTGTTACTATATTGACTTGAAAGGGAGTGCATGATTAAAACACTGCACGTTTTTTTTTGTTGGTTAGCACTTTACATTTAAGTGTATGGTGAAGCATGAGGATGAAGCCTGAGTGTTCTTTCATGCATTGGTGCACAGTTTTCAAACAACCACATATAAAATGAATGTGGTTTATATTGCAGCTTTAATAAATGGTTTATATGGTATTTTATTAGTGAACAAACAGAAGTATAAGCCTTTCCCTTAAGTAATGACGATATGCCAAATAGTTTTTTAGATGTTAGTAAGGTACATTCTTGACAACTGCTAATTGAATGTAGTTTGTAAAAGTGTTACAATGATGTATTTTGTAGTATTCCTTTTATTTATAATGTTACTGGTTTGCACATTCTGGCTGTAACAATATATGCAGCATAAGATGTAAAGAAATCATTTAGAGAAGCAATAAAAACAATAGATTTATCTGCATACATCTGGTAAAAAAAGTTGGAAAGAGTAATAGTCCAGCCTGTTTAATTTGGGAAAACAGGAATTATTAACTAAGCATGGCTAGACCAAGAACTGCTTACCAGGGCGGGTGGTGTAAGTGTAAGGAGATAGGTAAGGATGGAGTAGAGGTGGAATATGAAATGCATTTAAGGGGCAGACTAGACAAGACAGACTTCTGCCATCGAGCAAACATAATATCATCTAATGTAATATGTAGCACTTCTGTTTTCCTGATTCTAGTTTATACTGACTTTTTCTAAATGCCCCTTCTGCCCTGCTTTCCTAACGGAAATGCTTAACTACTTTACTATTTTTGTTATTCTTGTTTTTCATTTTGCTTTATTTATAATTTTGTGTTTACTACTGCTTTCTTTAACTCTTTTACTAATTTGTCTTCCCTTATTTTTTAGCCACACAGTTCAATACCAAACAGAGTAATCCTTTTATTTAATTTTGCTTTAATTATATTGAAGAGTAAGTCTGTTAAAACTAAATATCCATATTTAGATGTATCCTGGGCATACAACAAAGTTAAGCTGCACAATTCACATGGGAGGTGCTAGGAAATAAACCTAGGTCTCCAGACTTGTAGCCAAATTGCTTTGCCACCTCACTTTTCATCCAAACCTGTCTGGAAGAACGTTGTTAATTCCTCTCTTGTTTAGTGCTGTAATAAGATATCATCCTGAGGCGCTGAACCTTGTAGGCTGGCAGAGGTAGTAATTTCAAGAAGACTGATGTATTGAAAAATGCCTGTGACAAATAAAAGGCAGTAAACAAGGCAGACAAATATCTTCATTCTAAAATGGAAATGTCGCATAAAGATCAAAAGACTGAAGCATTTTTGTACTCTCCTTTCATGTAAAAACAGTTTATGTTTACGTGATCTGCTGACTTGTTGTGTCTGACATTAACATTTTTAAATCTGCTTTATATGTTGAGCTTAATCCTTATAAATGATTAATATATTAGTCAGGCAGGATCTCATCAGTTTCCTGTTTCTATTGGTTGTCTCTTTCCTTTGCATAAATAATATGACCTGCAAGCATTTTACTTTGTATTATTTAATATTAAAAAAAAAAAATAGCAGCACTTCAGTGTTTAGCTGCAGTATCATCTGTGTAAACTTACAAGTTCAGTGAGCTTGCAGAGAGTAGCATGTGAAGGAAGGCAGCATTGCAGAGGACATGGCTGGTAATGAATTCTGAGGTGTGAGCTCCTGATGCTTTGAATGAAACAAGATATTTCAGTGCTTTGCTGTGTAGTTAATGTACTGTGAATAGAAAACATGACAGAGCATAGTGATATCAAATAAAACCACTCATGTGCTAAACCAAATTACTTTCTAAACCTGTCAACACTGCATTGTATTCTTTATCATATTACAGTGTTTTTTTTTTGTCTGGAATAAATATACAGTTCTTGCTAAGCTGTTGTCTGACTAAGGATGCATCATTGTTTTAAATCTTATTTTATTAGTATTACAATTAGTGAATTATGGAGTTCTGTCCAGTTAGCAGCATTTCTGTTGCTAACATTCTGTAATAAAGTGATATAAAAATGTTAAATCTTGTTTCTAAGACTTTGGATTGTGACTTGTTTTAGGTATAACAAAGTGCTATATATGTAGATGAAACATAACTGAATGTGTGCGTCTAGTTATAATCTAATTTAAATGAGTCCATTTTGTACGTCATTCTCTTTAGCATGTATGGCTTCTCTTTTTTTATTTTCATTAGCTTTGCCAAAAGGTTTTATGGTGATAAAAGCGCCAGTCAGACAAACAGCATGGTCACTTGGAAGAACAAGCTGGAACACAACCGCTGTGAGTTCATCTCATGACAGTAATATGTAACGAAAATACATGTGTACTGGTCAGTGAGCATCAGGCTGCCAGTGTGGAAGCATTTTGGGGGAACCATGACAAAGAGCTGGGTAATAATAATAAGAAAAAGTGCAAGGGGAGATCAGACTAAATTCTTCTGGCTAAAACAATGGATACGCTGGTGCATCAGGTTAGGAAGCCTAACATTAGCACATACTGATGCTACCCTGATGGAGGAAGAAATGGCAAGAAAACCTGCTAATTAGGTTAAGGGATATGATGGGAATGGTCACCTGTTAAAGGTAGATAATTGAAAACTGCAACATTACTTTGCTTTTTCTCTAATTTGCAAGAACTATAATACACTTGTGATAGAATTGTTTGATAAGACAGCATAGGACGTAAATTAATAAATATCTTGATTCCTGCATGGTTTTCAAACCATGTGCCCCCCATTTTTTTAAACCATGGTTCACTTTTCCTAGATAAATCAGTTGATCATTTTGTTTTGGATTCATCTTCCTTATTAAAGACCATTTCGACTGATGCCATTATACTCTACCAGCATCCATACCCATGTGCTACAGCCACTTCACTATATACACTGCAAATGCTCAATTATGATAAAAATGGCTAAAGTTAAGAATTATAACTTACTTTATACAAATGCAAACAAAGCCAGAACAATGATTGTTTAACCTAATTATGACAGCCAGAGTCAACCATTCTCATCCACAGCCAGCTCCCTACCCAACAGTTATAGTCCCATTGTTGTCTGTGTACACCTCAGATGTCTGGTAGTGGTAAAATAAAACTTGTTTCACACAAATGGACACTAGTCCTGCAAAGACAGACTAAACTAAGCAAACAAGAGGGTGAGTTACTTTCATCCACAGACAGCCCTCCCAACCAGCAATTTTAGTCATTTTGCTCAGTACACCTCATCTGATTTATACCCCTCAACATATTACCAAAAGAATTAGGAAAAATAAATAAATAACATGGGACAAAAGCCCAGAATAAGAGACATATTTCACTCATATACTTAAGTTGTTAGAATAACATTTTTCTACATTAGCATGCATTTTCTGGAGAATATTAATTCTAGAAGTTAAATTTCTGTCATTATTTTGTAACCACAATCATCAGTGATGTGCCAGAAACCATACATTGTCTGAGGAACAGAGCAAAAATATGAATACAATCAAGGACATACTGCAAATTCAAGAAGGGTTTAAAGCTATATAATTTCAACTTTGTTTCATGTAAATAGCCTCATAGTCCAACTTATTTCACTCAAACATACATTAGCCCTGTAATGCTAGATTGTTTCATATACACACAGCACTCCCTCATAGCACAGTTGCAGCCACTTTGCCATGTAAACTTGATCTAATTTTTATAAAATAATACCAGTAAATCTCTTAGGGCAAGAATCAGGGACATAACCAAAAAAGTAAGAGAGAGAGAGGAAAAAAGCAAACAAACAATAGATCAAGTTCAGACTTTACATGTTGTTCTTATACATTTAGAAATTTTACTTTTTTTTGCATCAGCTTGCAAAGTTAATGATTTAATGATTTGCCAGCAAACCACAGATCTTATGAGACAGTGGCAGAGGCATAAAAAAATGACCCGAGACAAAGTCAGGAACATTCTGTCAAATTAGGGGCAATTTCAATGTTATTTCACAAAGTGACTCAGCAGAGAACAAATATTCTACTGTATTTCATACAAATGCACACCAGTCCTGTAAAGTCAGATTTTCAAATAAGTAAACAGATGGAAAGTTTTAAGTTATTTTCATCACATTCAACACCCTCCACCTCCTATTAACTGATTACAACGCTCAATGATTTGCCATAAAACCACACATTTTATATGGCACAAACCAAAAATAAAAGGCAGTTAGGACCCCAGTCACAATGGCAGTATGCACAATATCAAAGGTCAGTCAAAAGTAAAATGCAAAATCAGGAACAGTCTGCAAAAATCAGGGACAGATGTCAGGCTCTTCATCTTTACCAATCCTGTACTTATACCAGCTTTGCAGAGATAATTCCATAGCCCAGCAAAATAACTTTGTGGTTACATAAAAATATGTATATACTTAAAAATAAGTAATAGATTAAATAATGGGTGCGTTTTACTGCAGATATCATCTGAAAAGTTTGGCATACTACTTGTTAGACAAAAGCACTTAATATTACCTACATTAAATTTCTTTACATTGCAATTGCTTGATCTTACCCCTACTGCTTAACTTCTTTGCTGAAGTATTCTGGACAAAGCCAAAAATAACAGGGAGACAAAGTCCAACACTCAGGAATAATTTTTAAATGTTAGTAGACAGAGCTGCACAGTGGTGCAGTGAATAGTGCTGTCAACTCACAGCAAGAGGTTCCCCAGTTTGATTCTTTGCTGGGGTACCTTCTGCATGGAGTCTGCTTGTCCTGTCTGTGTTCATGTGGGTTTCCCTCAGGTGTTCTGTTTTCCTCTCACATTTCAAAGACACACAGTAGGTGAACTGGACACTCTAAATTGACCACAGGTGTAAATGTGTGTGCAAGTGTGTGGTATGGAAGAATAACCACTGCAGGCCTAGCCACCTGGTGGTGTAAACCTTGGATCTAGATGATTGTCACTAATGAGATGACCCCCCCCCCAACATCATGTGCAAAAAATAAAAATAAAGGGTTGTGGATAGATGGGTCTAATTCCCTTAACTGATTAACACCTAGGCTGAGAGGAATATCACATCTCCTGACACCTGTAGACTTCCTGGCTGGACAACTTTCACCTGCAAAGACAGTTATACACCCTTCCTGTAAACAAATGTATATAATGCAAAGATTATGGAAGTTACAAAATAGGTGAAATACAAGTTTTTAGCACATGCTCCTCTTCATAGCAGTGATGCTGATACATCAGCAAGATGTAATATTTATTTTATACTGAATAAGTAATTAGATAATATGAATATTTCCTTGTTATACAATCAGCTATTAATATCTAATTATAATAGATAGATGGTCATAGGTTCATAGGTTCATAGGTAGGTACTAGACTATCGGCCCTAGGGCCTGTACAAGCCTAGCCAGAAAGGTACCCTGGCTTTCACCACCCAAGAAAATTATTTTCCTGTGCCTCTGTCGAGCGGGGCCACGGAGGTGATCCCCGGGTTGAATTTACTATTTCCCATCCAGTCATCAAAATTTTTCTTGAAGAGTGCTAATGAGGAGCATTGTTTGATATAGATAGGTAGTTTGTTCCAGAGTATGGGAAGTCTCTGTGACTGGAATCTATCCCTCCAGCATGCTTTGTTTATTGTGATGACAAGGTTTATGTCCCTAGAGCGTGTAGCTTGGAGGGATTGGGATTTCTTTAAGTGGAGCATGTTCAACAGCTCTGGGTTTGACATAGCTTTGTATGTTAGGCAGAGCTCACCTCTTAGTAGGCGATATGTGATGGAGTAATGCTGGAGATTTTTGAGACAGTCAGTGTAGGGCATCTGTTTGAGGCCAGTAATCCTCTTTGTGAGGTATTTCTGTGGCCTTACCAGTTGTTGTAGATATCTTGTGAGGTACATACCAAAAGGGGCATTGTACTCTATAGTGGGTCTAATGAGTGATGAGTAGAGGGGAACAATGACCTCTTTTTTCCTGAATGAGAAACCTTTTGTGATAGGTAAGGGATGTCTGTTGACCCAGATACAATGGTCAATAACTGAGAAAGCAGGATTTCTTTTTTACCCCAAACTATGAATATATGCCATATTAATATGCCTCTTAATAGAATATATATGGCACTTCATGGCATGAAATGAAAGTACACATAATGGTGAAAAAGTTGTCACTGACACTTTCTATCAACAACCACATTGTAGGTATTGATACTTGTTTAGTAATAAAATATCATACTTCTGAAAAGCATCTTTGGTAAAAACTCTGTACCCATGAGCTACCACATAGGCGGTAGTCTACTTACCACCCAAAGTGTGATAAGAGACCTTGGGACACAGGTGGACAGTAGTCTCTCCTTTGATAATCACATCACCACAGTAGTCAGGAAATCCTTCTATGTGGCACACCTCATCACAAAAGGTTTCTCATCCAGGAAAAAAGAGGTCATTGTTCCCCTCTACTCATCACTCATTAGACCCATTATAGAGTATAATACCCCTTTTAGTATGTACCTCACAAGACATCTACAACAACTGGAAAGGCCACAGAAATACCTCACAAAGAGGATTACCAGCCTCAAACAAATGCCCTACGCAGACCGTCCCAAAAAACTCCAGCTTTACTCCATCGCATTTCGGCTACTAAGAGGCGATCTCTGCCTAACATACAAAGCTAGGTCAAACCCAGAGCTGTTGGACATGCTACACTTAAAGAAATCCCAATCCCTCCAAGCTGCATGCTCTTGGGACATAAACCTTGTCACCACAATAAACAGAACATGCTGGAGGGATAGATTCCTGTCCGAGAGACTTCCCATACTCAGGAACAAACTACCTATCTATATCAAACAAAGCTCCCCATTAGCACTCTTCAAGAAAAATCTTGATGACTGGATGGGAGATAGGAAATTCATCCTGGGGACCACTTCTGTGGCTCTGTTTGACAATGGCAGAGGAAAATAATTTTCTTGGGTGGCGAAAGCCAGGGTACTGTTTGTCTAGGCTTAAATAGGCCCTAGGGCCAATAGCCTAGTACCTACCTATGAACCTATGAACATATGTATACATATCATATTTATTTCAAAACAAGTAAAGTATCTGAACGGAGGTGGTAGTTAGACAGCATGTAGCAGTCAGACGTCTCCCAGTATTATATGAGTTTTAATTTGATACCATGAAGTACCACAAAATCTGCAAACAGAAATACTAATATCACACACATTTATGATTTTCAGTGAAAACAAATCACTCTGTCTGGATTATTTACCATCTATTTTTTTTTCTTTTTGTCTCAAGGGATTCTTGACATTTTTGTGCTGACTGGGCATGCAAAATGCTGTTTTACAATGTTTCAAGAAGATGCAGTTACATAAACATGATAGTTATGCATACTTGATTGCTAAACAAGTGTAAATATCTGGAAAATGGTGGCACTTAAATACTGGGTAACAGTGACAAATATCTGAGCATTGTAAAGGCTTTCATTTGATACCATGCCATCCTGTATAACCTCCTCCAGGTTTAAGTCATAAAAGAAATAATAACATGGCACACTTTCATAAATCTGTGCACATGAATACACATTTCAGTACCTCATGGAGCAGCTTTACTGACTGTGTACAAGTCAAATGTCTGAATGTTGAAAAACTTAATAAAATACTTAAATAATAACCATGTCAATAAATAATAATGTCAGTAAATATGTCAGTGCTGAACACTCCATCAACATTTCGTGTCATACCAGAAATATATAATCAAACCCTGACATCTGACACAGGAAAGTCACCTCATGATAGTTTACTGATCACAGTCTGATCTCAAGTCACCTCATGATAGTTTTCTGATCAGAGTCTGATCTCAGGCAGCTTTCAGGATAATCAGACCAGTGTCAGTAATAATATTATCCTCAAAGTTAGTTCTTGAACATCCCTCTAGAAATCGTAGGCAGACCTTCAGTGTCAGAGGCAATCCAATGTGATAGAATGATGTAATCTACTTAGTGCATGCACAAGCTGGCTGATTTAAAGGCCATATGGACAGATAACCTCCAAGGATCCATAAACCATCACTAAACGTCTCCATTTCTCTTTGAAACAGATAAAGAACAAGCACAGACATGCAGACACACACTTTTGTTCTCTTCTATGTCTCATAGATATGCACATTCTTTCACTTTCCACTCTGTCTCACACAGATGCACACTTTACTATCCCTCTCTCTCACCCACAGGTATTCCTTTGCTATCCCCTTTGTCTTACACATGTGCATTCTTTCACTCTCCCCTCTCTCACATGCATTCGTTCTTTTGCTCTCCCCGTTTATCTCACATCAGTGACACTTTCACTTCGACTCTTCTGTTGTGTCACACACACATGTACACTTTTTAGTGCACCCAATATCTTACACATGGGAACACTCTTTCCCTCTCCCCTGTGTCTCACACAAATGCTTACTCTTTTGTTCTCCCTCTGTCACACACACATGCACACTGTTTTGCTCTCCCTTTGCCTTAAACCACAGTCTTGACACTCTCTCCTCTCTCCCACATACATATACACACACATACACATTTGCTATTATTCTAATTAATTTATAACATTAACAGAAAAAAACATTTTTGCATATGTCAAGACAAGATTTTTGCATATGTATGCATTTTTTTGTGCAAAACAAAGTATGAAAGTCTAATGTCAGGCATATCTTGCTAATTGTAATCCTGTGTGATTTACCCGAAAATCAAACATTTCACAGGGGACAAAGAAAAAATATGTAGCAAAATAAGGGACATTCTGCAAAATCAGGGGCAGTTGAGAGATCTGTGTCTGTGCTATATATGTCCTGCACTTACCTGTTGCTGTCCCTGGTAATGCTGGAAAAAAAAAAAAGTTTAAAACCTGTGAAAACAGCTACTCCAAAATGCACGAAAGTATGTCTAACCTAATTATAGGCAGTACTGAGAGAACTGCTGCCAGGAAGACGTTTGAACTTTCACAAACAGGAGAACTCATTTTAAAGTCTGACCAGGATCCAATTAAAAATGCACATATGCCTCAAAATCTGATTGGTCAGCTCTATGGTTATATCAGCACTCAGTGCAGGAATGGAATAAATGATTGAAAACAGCACAGAAATGTTGTGGTGAGGAGGGCGAGTGAATCCTTGGTAAAATGTTAGAAACTTTTTTTCACCAAGTTCTACTGTATCACCAGTCTGAAGCAAACAGTCTTACAGTTCTGAAGTTAATTGCTATTTTACACAGGATACCATCCTTTCAATACTGGCGGGGCCGACCTGATACTAAAGGTGGATGTAAAATACAATCATTTTTAAGGGCAACAATACTCCTTTTGTTCACACAGTTGAACATGCTCTATCATGTAATTTAGTGACCATAACGGTGCATCCCTAACTACCAAAGTAAGATAAAAAGTGGCATTTTTGGTTAGCAGTGTACCTAGGCACTGCAGGCATGGGAGGTATAGGCTGTTCATACAGCTCGTGCTATAGGCATGAGTAGGAAAAAACACACCGAGCTATAAACGCAAAATAATTAAAAAACTAACTGAATAATGGGTTTTGCTTCAACATGGATTTTCTGAATAATAAGAACAAAACTCTAATATCTTGTATCATTGACTGATTACAGTCCTCACTGATTTAAAAGAAATAAAAAAAAATGAGTGCTGAGGAAAAACTATGAGACAAAACAAAGAACATTCTGGAATGTCATAGGCAGTTGAGAAGTGTGATCTTACTGCTCCCTTAAAGTTGTTTGAGGAAACACCAGACTTCCACTCAAAACCATGGGGCAAATAAATAGCTGCCCCAGGTGCAAGGTGTTAGCGGCATTATCATCAGTTTGGTATTGCTGGTGATTGCTGATGGGGCTTATTATAGTACTGGCATAAATAAATTATGAATGCTAATACTGTATTTGGTGCTTGGGGCTGAAGAGGTTTATAGGTGGTATTGTAACAGTAACAATCCACTACCTACAATTTATATATATATATATATATATATATATATATATATATATATATATATATATATATATATATTTGTATCTAATGCTTGAGTGATGCAGTTGAGAGCTGTGGAGGCAGGTCAGGGAACAGCCTTTTTTTTCGGAAAAGGGTTTTATAGACGAGATATGGCAAATTGGAATGGGTTTTGCTCCTCAGCTTAAAATTGAGGGGTACCAGATTGTGGAACAGCTCCAGGTGCTAAATGGGCAAGCTACTGCTCTGCTTCCACTCATTGCTCCCATTGCTGCTGTTGCGTCATACACCAGATACCTCTGCTGTTCTCTTGAGATGACCTGGTAAATATGAAGACATATAGGAGGAAGTAAAAGCAATGCAGGAACTTTACAGGCTCTTTCCATGGAGGAACAGGTGCCTAAACAGACAACTGGCTTACACAGTGTGACATCAGGCATCTGTCCATTACTTAATCTAACATTTTTCTGCAGTAGAAGCCATGACAGTGAAAGGACTAGTTCATGAGAACTGAGCTTTTCATTTATTTATTTATTTTTTTGCAGGACAGATGCAGAGCAGACAGGCAATCTAGAGATTACACATGTCATGATATAGATATAAGCTGCACAAATGAGATAAAATTAAATTATTTTGTTGGCTGGCCATGGGCCCCCTTGAGTTGTAGGCCCAGGAAGCCACCAATTTCTCCCCTGTTGTAATCTACCACTGGAGTTTTATAGCTGTCAGCTGTCCATGATTTCACACAACGTCATTTAAATTGCCTTAAACTTTTGGTCTGTTTCTAATAAAATTTGTGGTTTTTGAGTAAATCACTAGGGTTACAATTGCTAAATAATGACATATATTTTACTGTAACTTTGTTGCTAAAAACAGGAATACCCTTCCACATAGTATTAGATCCATAAGCAATCTTAACCATTTCAAAATATCTCTCAAAAGACAATTATTTGAATCCTGGCTTTGCACATGCAACACTCCAGGTTAATTATTAACTTAGCATTACTTATACCATTTGTCTGCACGTATTAACTCTGTTAACATATCCCTTCTAACAACACTACTTCTCTATAAGTAGTTACATTCCTAGCTGCAACTCTTACCACGGAAGTATTACTAACTATGCACTACTTTGCCTAAGTGATTTTCCCTGCTTAATTTCTTAACTGTTATGTTACTCCACATATATCAATTCAACCATATATTTGTCTATATTCAAGTGTTTAAAGTCTTGTGCAATTTGATACTATGTATATATTTTTGTTTTTACATTTTTGTGTGTTAGAATGCCACGGTGGTACAGCGGTAGCATTGTTACCTCACAGCAAGAGGTTCTCCCGTTTGATTCTGGGCTTGGCTTTGGAGTGCCTTCTGTGTGGAGTCTGCATGTCCTCCCTGCGGTTGGGTAGCGTTTGAAAGACATGCATGTGTAAATGGGCATGCCTTTGTTGAAGGTTGGGTGTCAAGCTGGCACCTCAGTGTTTCGTAAAAAAATCTACTGCCAATTATTAGCGGACTGGAAAAAGCCGAAAGACAAACAACAACATCCTGTAAATGTGTTAACGCTCTTTTTTTGTCAGTTTTGTTTATAATTCCTATTACTTGTTGTGATAATGTGTATGTATGCTTAGACAGGAGCTTTTCTTCCCGGGCCTCTGCTGAAAATGGGCACTGTCCCAGTCAGACCATCCCTGTAAACAAATGCAAAATAAATAATATATTTGAGTTTAAGAATTAATAGCATTCAGAAAATGTATAGTAATGCAAAACCTGCTATTTTAACAACTTTCTAAGCACTTGTGTAATATGTAAAATCTCTCCCTAACGGTCATTCCTATTCCTCTAATATATTTTGGTTTTGTCCTTGATTCTTGAGTTAAGAAGTTGAGAAAGGATGATGGGTCATATATGATGGTTAGCAAGGGAAGGTTGTTGTGTGAGAGAATTAGTTGGCTATAATGGGACAGGCAGCTGTGATCAAATAGAATAAATACACTGGTACTGATTATGTAGTCTTAGACTGAATGTTTTACTTCTACTGATATTGCTTTATACTGGTGCAAAGTCAGATGGATGCCAAAGAAGCAGTATACTGAGAAATGCCAGCTGTTACTAAACTAAACCTGATACAGGTGTTTATGTTGTCTTTAGGATAAAAACACTGAACGCGAAAGGAAACACTTTGCACAGGTCCATGAAGAAGATGGAAGACACATAGAGAATATCTTTGCTGAATGCAGAATTAAAAAATACTCGCAAAGAAATGTTTTAAAAAATCAGGGTCATTGGTTGAAAATAGGGTCAGGAGTAACTTACTAACAGCAATTCATATATTTTTCTTTAAGTATAACATGTTTTATTGTTAAAAATTAAAAACAAAATGTGTCTTTCTAGTAAGACTAAACAGCTAGGCAGAACATTCCTAAGTTAAAACTAGCATTTTACAAGGATGAAAAGGCATAGAAGGATATTGATGCCCACTCATTGAAGAGCACCAGTTCAGATAAAGATGGGTCTGAAAACTCGAATGCAGTGCATGAGCTCTCACTTTGGGCTTTGGGTGAAGAGGAAACAAGCAAACTCTTATGAGCAGTGGTGATAGCAAGATCTGTGCCGTGAGAGATGATTCTATAAATTCCTTAGATGACAGTAACCCACAGTATAGCACTTGGGGGGGGGGGTTATCTATGATAGGGATATCTTCTCTGACCAGTGTACTAGAATTGTGTCACCAAATAAAAACAGTGGATAAGGTCAGGATGAATATTTGCTTACATTCATTTTCTGCAAAAAATGTAACTTTGTACCACACAGAAAATTAATGTAGAAAATGAAGAACTCTGTAGGCCCCAGTTATGGCTAAATGGATTAGAGACTCTATAAACAAAAAGAAGTAGGGGTGATGATACCTGGAACTCTGTACAAGAGAAATAAATCATGAGTGTGAATTGATAATCCATGCTGTGTCCTAGCATATTACATATTCCACAGAAGTGCTAGAGAGATAATCAAGGGTACATTGCTTGCAACTTTGTACTGCTGACAATAGGCTGTTATTTGATATAAACTGATGAAAAGACTGGGTTGCTGGAGTTCAGTAGATGAAAATCAGTGCAAGATTATCATCTTTTTGTGGAAAAAATAAGGGAGTGCACAATACTGGGAATGTATGTGTAGCTAAGTGTGTGCGCGCGCGCGTGTGTTTTAGCATGTGTATTAGCGCGTACATTTTCAAGCATGTCTGTGTAACTGTGTATCTCTGTGTGCATGCGTGTGTGTGTGTGTGTGTGTGTGTGTGTGTGTGTGTGTGTGTGTGCGCGCTTGCACGCATGTGAGTGTGTGCATGTGCATGCATGAGTGCATGAAAGTTTTTATATAAAAGTGCGTGTGCATGTGTGTCTGTGAGTATATGGGTGTCATTTATTTTGCCACAAGTTATGTTACTGAGTATTGCAGTGTGTGTTGAAAGTGACTGCATTAGAGCCTGATTGTGGTCAAATGGGGCTCTCTGCAGGATAATGGATAAGTGCCCCCTCCCGGTAGCCATTCCAGTGTCTTATTACGTGATTGTCTCTCCCCAATTACCATAAACACTGTTCAAAACTGACAATGTGTATACTATTTTTCTGCTTTACTTTTACAATGATTACAGATATTATGGATTTAATTTAAAATTTTATGTCAGATTTTATAACACAAACACTGATGGCTCATGCACTGAATTCTAGTTTTCTAGAACCATCTCTGTCTGAGCTGGTGCTGTTTAATTTTTGGGTATCAATATGCTAACCCCCCCAAAAAAAAAACAGAAAAACAGTTGCACACTGAAAAAAGACTTAAAATAAGCAATGGTAAACTTCTCTTGAAAACAGACTTAGCATGAACAGCAGTAAACTTCTCTTCCCCTTGAAGCTCACATTAATTGAAAATGCATTGAAACTCACATACATTGAAAATTCATCTAGCAGATTAAGTGTACCTTGTCCCAGGGCTGTTTTCAAAAATGGGTCCCCCTGAATACATTTTTAAGATAATCCATAAATGCATGAGTTCTTTGATTCACCTTCCTGATTATTTTAAATTATATTTCTTGTTTAATACAGTAAAATTTGTTAGAGTGAATTTTAAATTTGTAGTTTTGAACATTTTTCCAGTAACCATTGAAACAAAATATATGCACCAATAATGGCAAAAGTACCCAAAAATCAATATTTCAAAAAAAAAAGACCAAACCACTGTCATGCTGTCAATTCAGTATCTGTAATCATGAAGTATGACCACTAAATCAACTGAACACATTACATGTCTGATTGTGATAAAAACTGCTACAGTAAAGTATTCCAATTTGCTTTACACAAATGAATACTAGTCTTATGATCTTTGACTCTTTTATGACTTTTCAGCTAGTTCAGCTCAGTTTATTCAGCCCATATTTCCCAGTTTTTTCCCCAAATTATGTAAACATCGAATTATAGCTACTTTGTCCATAAGAAATGTTTGCTACCTGATAACATAGGCCAAGCCAATATGTATAATATCTGCAGAAGCAAAAGCCATCTGAATAATTTTTACATAAAAGAGAACTATTACTAATACAGGGGCTGCCGCTGGCAAAAAATTTGCATTTCAGTGCTTCACCTACAAATGCAGTGCACATACCTCTCAACTGTACAAATTTCCGCAGAATGTCCAGATTTTTGCCACATATTGCTCCGTTTTTCATAAAATTGTGGTTTTCTGGCAAATTAGTGGTAAATTATTAAAGATTGAAGTTAGAAAATAGTGACAGACACTTGAGTTTCGGACTTCATACCCTTTAGAAAAGTCATGCTAATGCAAAGTCTGTTATTCTATCATCTTTTTAAGTTTGTAAGAGCAATATTTAAAAATTGTCCCTATTTTGGGGTCTTTGTCCCACATTTCTTTATGGCTTTGTCCAGATTTCTTGCTCTCAGAGTTTGAGATGTATGACATTGCTGGCATTGAAGAATAAATTACTTGTAAGGAATTTAAAATGGTCTGATAATTATGTTGTCATAACATTTCATGAACTACATAAGCTATGCACTAGTGGATGGCTGACAAACAATGAACAATGACAAAAGGTTTGTAGGTACTAGGCATGCAGTTCAAGAGACTGCTAAGGACCCTAGTTCAAATTCCCAATTATTCCAAAGCACTGTCTGGTTAAGAGGCTTACTCAATGTCACACAGTAGGTAAATGAAGGTAGAAAGATTCAAACCCTGCATACTTGCCACAGGAAGCAGCTCAGTGGCAAGTTGGGGCTTTAGTCCTCTGCACTAATTGCCAGAGTAACAGTTTTTAATTAAATTTAGAAATCCTTTACATTCAAATCTTGTGGAGAAGACTGTATCAGAGTAATATACAATAATGACTACAAAATGGATACTGAGAGTCAGACAGTTCTGATCACTGTTCCAAAGAATGTAGACTATATGAAAACACAAACTTCAAACCCTTTGCAGTTGCTGGAGGCTGTAAAGAAAGTACTGCAAACATATATTATTAAAATGCAACATGGTTAGATTTTATTACAAAATCCAGTCCTAAAATGATTTAATTCATTCTTTAATGCAATGAATAAAGCGAAACAATTATAGACAATGTAAATGTTGCATCAGCTTCTGTTCAACAACCCACAAGTCATAAAAAATCTGAAATATTACTGCAAATAGCATACATTTTTTTGGGG
>NC_056741.1:751438350-751460850 GCF_019279795.1 Protopterus annectens
CTAGTGTGCATAGCTCCAGTGATTTTTGAAGAAGTTTACAAAATTAAGAAGACTGGAACTGCCATTGACAAAGCCAGATTGGTTTGGGTCATAGGTTCATAGGTAAACACTAGGCTAACAATCACCAAAGCCTTTATAAGCCTAGCCATGCAATCCAACCCAGTTGTGCCCAGTGTATCATGGGCATTTATTAGGAGGTGGTATGTTAATTAGGAAGTTTCTAGAGGTTATGTGGGAGGGGTAAGTTAGTCTGAGCATCGCTGTCTGCCTCTGTCTTTCAGAGACATGGGGGTCAGACCCAGGGTGAATTTCCGATTTCCCATCCATCAGTCAAGGTTATGCTTAAATAGGGTTAGGAATGGACTGTGCTTCACACAGATGAGGAGCCTGTTCCAGAGCATGGAGATCCCCTGAGACACATGTCTGTCTTTCTAACATATTTTATTTATGTCACAAGCAAAATTTAAATTCTTGGATCTAGCTGTTCTGATACTATTCATTTTGCAGATGTGCAAAAAGTCCATCAGACCTTGATCTGAGCATGCCTTGCATGCCATGCATGGATCACCTCTCAGTAACTAGTAGAAGACAGAGTTTAGAGATAGGACTTTAAGGTGATCTGTAGAGGACAGTGTGTTTATACCCTGGATTCTCATGGCAAGGAACCTTTGTGGGTGTTCCAACTGCTGTGTATGTCTGGTCAGGTACATGCCAAAAGGGGCATTATACTCAATGATGGGTCTGATAAGGGCCAAATAAAGTGGCACTATGACTTCCTTGGATCTGGATGCCATGCCCTTACTTATAAGTTGAATGATGTAGAATGATTTTACCTTGGCCACATATTGGTCAAAGGCCAGATTACTTTTTACATATGTTCCCAGATCCCTAACTACCAGGTCAACTCTTAAGGGTGTCTTAGCAATGGAGTAATTAGCCTGGGGGAAGTTTTCCCAAAAAGCACTATAATGCAGTTCTTGGCATTGAGTTTTAATCCATGACTTTGGCACTATCCATTTGTCTGTGTTAGACCCTCTTGTAAGATGTTTGTGTCATGGGGGAATCTATGATAGTTTCCAATATGCAGTCATCTCAGACCTGGCCAACCAAAAGCCCTTGACATTAGCATTTAACTCCAAGATCTAGATGTCAAATAGGAGCATTTCCAGGTTGGAGCCTTGAGGTACCCTGCTGGTGACCAGTCTCTTAGTGGAAGTGATATCTGCAATACTGACTTACAGGGTCAGGTCTGTGAGCCAACTGGCAATCCAGTGAGTTACTTAGAGGTTTATGCCCAGTTCAGTGAGTTTGTCAATTATATTCAAGTGGGGTATTGTAATGAACTCCTTGATCAGATCCAGGTAGGAGATATGCACTATTTTCTCCGTATGCATTGCCTTGGTGAACTTCTCAAAGAAGTTCACTTGGTTTAATATGCATGACATTTCCTTGACAAAGCCAAACTTGGTTGGACCCAGTGTCTGAAGGTTGTCTATGTCTTTGTTGATCCTTTCCTTGATAATTCATTCCATGGCTTTGCATATTAAACTAGTCAGACTAATATGTCTGTGGTTTCTGGTATGGGTTGATGGTCTACCCTTGTGAAGTGGGATTACCATTGCTGTCCTCCATTCTCATGGTACAAAGCCTGTTTTAATGTTATAGTTGAAAAGTGACTCTAGTGGTCCTAATAGGTCATGTTTCAAGCTATTTAAGAGACATTCCAGGATATTATCAGGGCCCACTGAGGCTGTGTTTTTGGCCTTAGCAAGCAATGTCAGGATATTCCCCTTGTTAATAGTTGGGGGGATTATGCTAGTAGGTATTTCATAGGAGGAGGCAGAGGTGGATTGAGGATGATAGTTGAGCTGAATTTCAGCAAATTTGCTATGAGCTCTGCTCAGTGAAGGTGGCACAACTAACCACCAGTTCTGCACACTGATGTATGTTACCTTTGAGTTTTTGCATATAGCTTGTGAGGCTATGTTGACCTTGTAATTGGCCTTGTTGGATTTCATTAGTCTTCTTAATTCCCTGTTTATTTTAATTACAGAGCTCCTAGCATTATAAGAGTTGCGGTTCCTTATTTTTAGCGATGACCTTCATCCTTTTGTTATACACCTTATTAAGGTTAGGATTCCACCAGTGTGGTTTGTTTTGGAGTTTGTTTTGGGCTTGCTTCTCATAGGTACAGCAACCTCTATACAGCCATTTACATGGTTGTACAGGGTCCCTGTGAACAATTCCTCATAGGGTGCAATGAACTCAGAGTTGGGAAGGGCAATGAATTTTGACAAACTGTCACTTAATAGGATGGAGTTTGCTTTGGAATATTTCCTAACTGTTTTGCTGGGTTTGCTGGGGTTAACAAGTTGATTTTTATTTAGAAGGAGACAGCTGTCTGGTCCAATCTCACAAATGAGGAAGTGACATTGGGGTGGGGTGCAGCACTGTCTGATATTGGTGAGTACCTGGTCTAGTGTGTTTTAACCTCGGGTGTGTGTGATCAGTAGGTGGTCAAGGGTAACTATCTTGGTAATAAAGTCCAGGAATCATTGTGTCTGCAAATATGAGACAGTGTATATTTCTCACCGTATAGAAGGGTAGTTAAAGTCTTCCATGAATAAGGTATTTGGTTTAATGGTGAGTGTCTCTAGTAGGTCTAGCTAAGAGGTATGGGATTCCAGGGACATAGACGGTGACCTTCAGCTTGCTAGGATATGGTGTGAGACTTGTCTGTTGTGATTTGCATGTGGATAAATTCCAGGGCATTGTCTTATTTAACCAGCATAGAGTTATGCTTATTGCTAATATTGATTGAGACTACTCCACTTTTTGTCCCTGTCTGTGTAGATGATAGTCTAAATGTTTGGAAGGCATGGAATTCCTGCACTGCTATAATACTCTGTAAGGATTTAAGTCATTTCTCAGTAATGCCATGGATGTCTATATTCTCCAGAATGAGGGGAGCTTGTAGGGTGTGGATTTTCTTGTTTAGGCTCCTAGCATTGAGAAGTAACACCTTCAGATTTCTTTGGGTTTTATTTGCTGTATTGATAGGTTTGTCAATTTGGCATTGGCTAAAAAGACGCTAAGGGGTGGATAAAAATTGTAGCCAATATTTGGCACCCTAAGGGAAACAGGTGCATGACCATGTCCATCTATGCTGACAAATATTGAATCCCCTGGAAAGACACCAGAAACTTAGTCAATTATTGAAGTCAATCATCTTTTATTCTTACTGTGGCATCATCCTTAGTGAAGGTAGAATGCTGCTTAATGAAAGGCATAAACCTGCCTGTGATACATATTTAAAAAATCAACAATGTCTCTTTTCATATAGTCCAGGGAAGTATATCTCAAGTCATTAATGCCCACTTGGACTATGACAGAATCATACTAGTGCCTGTGGTGTTGTGGCACGTGTGTGCATAACTTGGTGGATCCTGTCTCCAAATAAGCAACTAACCATTATCTTCTTTTTGTTCAGTCTCGTGAGTGGGACATCTGTCTGTCAAACAATGGAGCCCCCTATAACTAGAATCCTGAGTAATGTGTTGTCTTGCCTTATGGGCTTTTCTCTTGGAGCTCCACTGAATGTAGGCAGATGTATGGTGTCTGATGTTGCTTTTGGTGAGTGCCTCAGAGATTGCTGAGGATTGGTGTTGTCATTTATAAGTTTAGGGAGTCTTTGATGTTTGGGAAGGTTACTTTTTAGGGGCTCAGCATTAGTTGGTATGTGTGATGGACACTGTGTGTGATAGATGTAGTGTGTGTGTGTGTGTGTGTGTGTGTGTGTGTGTGTTTTTAACAACCTTGTTTGTATGTGAGATTTATGCCTCCAGTAAAATTGTATATGGGCATCTCTTGCATGCAGTGTTTGATTCTTTAAGCATTAAATGGTTGTTGGTGAACATAAGACAATTATTACATTGTCTCAGGATCCCCATATCTGCCAAGCTTGCTACAGAGACATTTGGAAATTGCATATTCACGTTGCCTGGATCTACATTTGGGTGGGCTACTGTAGGTCTTGGACTGGGTTATACAGAGATCTCCTTGTGTGTTCTCTGGGGTTTGGCACTATAATAAGTTAGATGATATCACAGTTTCTAAAGACTAGTGTAGTACTCAAGCCGCTGAATCACTTAAAAATGCCTTACCTACCACCAGCACCTGCATGGATAATAAGGCAATCCCAAGCAAAACAAAGACTCTTGTACCAAAGGCAGCAAAAGCGTCCCCAGGACCACCCATAAAAGCAACAAACAACAAAAAAAGGGGAGGAAGCTACTACAAGATAGAAATCAAAAAAAAAAAAGTAAAGACACCACCCTTGATCACTAAAAGTAAAAAAAAAAATCTCATAAAAAAAAAAAAGCAAAATTAAAAAGAAAAATAAAAAAAAAATCAAAGACTCACAAGACCTTTAGCTATCTTGTTAGAAAACCTGGGAAAAACTCCCAGATACTCTCAGCTAGTTCAAAAATATGTTACTGATTATACAGAGATTGAGATTGCCAACATACTGTGGCTGAGGTTCAGAAACATCTCAGCCCAAGTGAGAACTGCTCTCTCCAAAGCAAAAAACACCCATCCGACCATGCTGGTGGATCCCCCTGTGTGCTCCCACAAACTCAATGAGGAATTAAACCCACAGCTGACACAGCTGTGGAAAGCCTTATCTGCAAAGCCATGGAGAGGATCATATGGACCTCCTAAATAAAGACATAGGAATTTGCAGACTTTGGATCCAACCCAGTTTGTTTGTGTCAAGGCAGATCATGCCTTTTAAACTTGGTTGACTTTTTGAGTCACCAAACAAAAGCATTGATGAGGGGAAGGCCAAGGCAGTCCTCTCATCTGGCTAAGGCCTTCGATATACAAATACCCACGGGTATCATTGAAAAACTCATCAACTAAAATCAGCACCCCATATATCACAAGATGTTGCAATGGGTTGTGATTGACAGAACCCCAGGGTCAGAGTTGCTGGCTGGCCATCAGAGACTCAAAGGTCATTTGACACCCATGTAGCTAAAGTAGTTAGGAAGACCTTCTGAAAGAACTCCAGCTCTATTCAGTCGCCACCGCTTGCTCTCAGGACCTTTGCTCCTTACAAGGCCATACAAAACCACATGTCAAACCGATATTTGCTTCATAAAGGGGTGGTAAGCCTAAAAAGCGATGGAAGGCTAGGCTTGTAAATGCCCTCGGGCAGATAGCCTAGTATGAACCTATGAACCTATGAACCTATGAACCTATGATAATAGTGTTGTTTAATGAGAAAACTAGCAGCTCTAAGCTTGTCTTCATGCAATGTCTTTGATTTAGCCACACTAAATTACAAGGTTCAATTCTAAGGGAAGTTTTGTAGCTACAATTTATTTTCTGAGTGTTTGTGACTGTACAGGACACTGCTAACCTCTTAATTTAATAACACCAAGAAAGAGTGCTTATGAGTGTAATGCTACAACAAAACAACTTAAACAGATTATATTGATAAGGCATTTTCAATTATTAGGGACTTTTAGAATGATTTATAGGTAAAATCAACAAATAAACAAAAATAAAGCAGTACCTGTCCAAATAGCCAACTAAAGTGCAAATCAATAACACACAGCTCTTATCTGCTGAGGATGGAGCAACATTAACTCAGGATATCCTCTGAGTGTGCCAAGTCTGCCAAGCAGATGGGAGTTCAGTGAAAAATGAGGAGGAGAACATTTGTAGTAAGGAAGGTTTACCCAAGTGTAATACTAGTTTGCTGGGTGTGCACTTAGTATTATGAATGTATGGAAAACAATGGGTGGGAAAGTACTTAAATAAGTTACACAAAAGATAATAGCAATAAAAGAGGGGAGGGAGAGACTTTGGAAGTCAGATTACAATAAGGAGCAGAAGCTAGAGACACAGCCATTTAAAAACACAACAAGAGAAATGGGGGTTGGAAAAAAAATCAAACTGGAGCTCAAATCCTATAGTTAGAATTTCAAAAAACGTTTAGCTTAATATCCTAGTGGGGGGCATACTCAAAGAACAGGGGAAAAACAGTAACAAGGTAAACAGAAACACACTGGAATGCAACTTTGAGCAGGTATATACAGCTATAAAAAGTACTTAAGCACAAATACTGGGGCAGAATTCAAAACATTGACACTACTGCAATCTTACCACAGACCAAAGCACCAGACTACTGTAATGCAACTTTAAGCAGGTATATAAAGCTATAAAAATACTGACACATAAAGCTTGGAGCAGAATTCACAGTATTATCATTACTGCAATACCACCACAGACTTCATAGGTTCATAGGTAGGTACTAGGCTATTGACCCTAGGACCTATACAAGCCTAGCCAAAAAGGTACCCTAGCTTTCGTCACCTAAGTAAATTATTTTCCTGTGCCCCTGTCAAGCAGAGCCACAGAGGTGATCCCCAGGGTGAATTTCCTATTTCCCATCCAATCATCAAGATTTTTCTTGAAGAGTGCTAATGAGGAGCTTTGTTTGATATAGATAGGTAGTTTGTTCCAGAGTATGAGAAGTGTCTGGGACAGGAATATATCCCTCCAGCATGTTCTGTTTATTGTGGTGACAAGGTTTATGTTCCTAGAGCATGTAGCTCAGAGGGATTGGGATTTCGTTAAGTGGAGCATGTCCAACAGCTCTGGGTTTGACATAGTGTTGTATGTTAGGCAGAGATTGCCTCTGAGTAGGCGATATGCAAAGGAGTAAATCTGGAGTTTTTGAGATGGTCTGCATAGGGCATTTGTTTGAGGCCAGTAATCCTCTTTGTGAGGTATTTCTGTGGCCTTTCCAGTTGTTGTAGATGTCTTGTGAGGTACATACCAAAAGGGGCATTGTACTCTATAATAGGTCTAATGAGTGATGAGTAAAGGGGAACAATGACCTCTTTTTTCCTGGATGAAAAACCTTTTGTGATGAGGTGTGCCACATAGAAGGATTTCTTGACTACTGTGGCAATGTGATTATCAAAGGAGAGACTACTGTCCACCTGTGTCCCAAGGTCTCTTGTCACACTTTCGGTGTTAAGTAGACTACCACCTATGTGATAGCTCATGGGTACAGAGTTTTTAACAAAGGGGATGACAATGCACTTTTTGGCATTGAGCTTGAGGCCATGGCTTAGAAACCAGATTATTGGAATGCAACGTTAAGCAAGTATATACAGTTATAAAAAGTACTGAAGCACAGATCCTGGAGCAGAATTCACAGTACTGCAACTACTGCTATCCCACCATAGACTGAGGCACCATATCATACCTCTCAACTGTCCCAGATTTTCACAGACTTCCCTGATTTTGACTCAAATTTTAGCTCTGTCCCTCATAATCATTCCTAAAACTGGTGAATTTTGGATGAAAGGTGGTGAATTATACTCAATAAATAATGACAATAATTAAGAGTTATAAATTTCCTTTACTTTACAAAATGTATGTGAATTAATGTTCTTTTATTCTGACAATGTCTGACATTAATGGTACTAATATTTAAAAAAAAATCCCTAATTGCCCCTGATTTTTTCTGGGTTTGTTCCTCATTCTTTTGAAATCTGTTCCTGAGTGGTTGAGAACCATTTCACCAAACTATGCAGAAATTTACCAGTAATGCTGTGATAAATAACTAAATGAGGGTCAAATCTGGCAGTAAGTCACAGTCCTACCACAACTGTGAAAGAAGATATAAGACTGATTGAGGCCTCAGACTTGGTTCAAAATACAAAAAGCTATGTTTAACACAAAATTCTGCTGCAGTATAATATATAAACAATATTAAAATATTGCAGTAATAATATTCACACAGCTGCAAATGAACCTACAAGACAAACATCCAGAATAAACTAAATAAATGTAAACATATAACTTTATTTGGCTAAATCATGGTTAAAAACAGAAAAGTATAAAAAAATACCACTCAGGTCATTATATAATATTTAAGCAAAATTTAAATAAAAGTTTTTTAAATTCTTTTTTGATGAAACGCTTACCTCACAGAGTCTTGAACAAAAGATCCTGGGTGGATGTAGCTCTGTCCTAAACACAACAGACTTGCTAGACAGGGATCCAGTCAAGTAAAGATAAAACTGGAGCTCAAGTCCTGTGGTTAGAATTTCAGAATTTTTTAGCTTAATGTCTCAGTGGGTATGGGGGTAACTACAAATGAAGCTACAAGACTAAGGTCCAAAAACAAAGTAAAAATGCAGACGGATCCATTTTTGACTGAAACATAGACTAAAAATACCACACATGTTAGTATAAGTGCAACTTAAAATATTTAAGCAAAATTTAAATAAAAGCTTTTTTCTTTCCCTTTGATGAAAAGCTTGTATCTCACAATAGTCAAAGTTTTGAACAAAAGGGGTCAGGAGATTACCTACATCTGTATTAATGAGTTCAAATAAGATGTGCTCCACAGCCTTCCATATAAGATTGGTAAGACTAATGGCTCTATAATTGCCTGGGTCAGTGGTAGGGCCATTTTTGTGTAAGGGGATCACAGTGCCAGTTCTTCAAGCATCATGTGTGTTACCTGTGGAGAAGCTGAGATTAAAACCACTAAGGAGAAGCTTAGCTAGGCTATCTTTAACACCGATAAATAAGCATCTTGGCTCAATATCAGGGCCCATGGAAGTGGGGTTCCTTTTTTTGTATAACACTGATAGAACAAGATGCAGACAAATATATTCTAGTATCTCATTCTCTACATGCCTGGAGAGAACAGTACCACATTCTTAATTCAAAAGACTGAGTTTCAAACTTTTTGAAGGAAAGTTTTTGAAACTTCAATATCAAAGCAATCTTAATAAATATAATCTACCCAATGTACTATGAGCCTAAGACTGGTATAGTTAAAGAATTTATGTGTATATGGGTAGATTGGCTGCTACAGTCAGGGTTTAAATATTTTAAAGTTTGAGTTAAAATGAAGTTTTAGCATTTGTAACATTTAGGATTGACATTTTGATCTTTCAGCATTTGTATAGTGCTTCCATTGTGGAATCTTCACTCATCAATGAACAGGAACTAGATAGACATGGAGCAAACATGACTATACTCCAGTGTCACAGGGATAGCAAAGCAGCTGCACTGAATATCAAATACATTTAATGAATATGGAGTCAGAGTATGCTGAAACAAGTATAACATGATGACATACACCTAAGGATGTTAGAAGGTAATAAATAAAGTAAAATGCAAACAAGGAATTCTAAAGAAACAAAGAAAGTAACAATGTTAGTATTTCAAAGTCATGAGTAGACTCTGACAAAGTCAGCTTTAAGATGAATAGAAGAAATTAGCTTTTTATAATAAAAGAGTTGAACTCTTCAACAAAGCAGCTGGTAAAATCCAAATCTGTATGTGATTGCAGATACAGATAGATGCAGGACTGTAAGGAAGGTGGGACTTGTTCAGTACAGTAGGATAAACCTCAATTGGATGACATATCCATAGGCAGATCACTAAACTCCCAAACATGCAAAATAGCCCTACATTTTCCATTACTAATTTTATGCTTCACCAACAGGTAGTGGACATATCTTGTCATATGTTATGTTTCAGGACTGAGATGTGCCAGGGACCAGCCCAAAGTACTGATATAAATTTTGAGCTTCTCACTGGCAAATCAATGTCTATTAAAGCTGGACGTAATAACTGATTTGGCTCCATTTATGGAGTTGAAAAAACTAACCCACTACATTAACTCCATTCATTTGTTTCATTTGCATAAATCCAGTAATTAAACATACATGTTGGTTCACAAATGAAATACCATCTTTTCCTTTTCTGTTCTCGTTGTCTCAAAATCTTACCTTCCATTTTTCCCCTAACCTCATTTTTTGGTCATTCAAAAGAAGCATACTTCTAAATGAAGTCATCTGTCACTCACTGTTTGTATACTGTCTTTCCTTAAATCAAACTTCTGTTATGAAGAACACTGAAAGTGCCCTACAGCGAAGTTCCAAATAGAAAGAAATCCTTTTTCTTTTCTGTTTGCCTTCTGTGAAAAAGATATCCAAAGTTATCTTTGTTGAAGTTGTGCCTCCTGCCTCTCAGCCTATCTGAACACACTTACCTCTGCAAAGATATATCATCTGATTTTCCTCAAACCACAAGTAATTCTTCACTTTTCAGAGCTAAAGTAACCCAGATAAAAGTAAAGTTTTGGACTTCGTTATATTCCGTTGGGTATGTCAACTGCATTCCATAACTTGACAATTTGATAATATTTTTTGCCTCAGAATGTCATTATCTCTTCTAGCGATACTACATCATGAGTCATTTTAGTGCTGTTCCTTCAGTGTATGGAAACAGAGTTTCATAACTGCTACCTGAACCAGTTTTTGGGGTACCTGATAAATTCAGCACTTTGCATTATGAGGTAGTATTTTTCAAGGCAGTGTGCTGAAAAATAAAAAAACTAAAGAAAAAGTATATAAAAATTCCAGGATGTTAATTTTTTCTCATTTTGTGACTATAGCCTGGTAACTTTGGTAGTTTTAAAAATTCTGAACTTAAGAATTTAACACAGGTGTATTTTCATGCCTATGCCTTTTTTATATATAAGTATGTCCTTAAGGGTTAATTTACATATATTCCATGGGCCTTCACTACAGAAGGTTTAGGGTTTTGCACAGTGAAGATTGTAGCATGTCTATGTCTTTCTTGCAGTTTTTACCGAATTGTTTGTCTGTGTGAACTTTTTACCCTTTGATTATTTGGGATATTTTACAGGTATCATAATCTTTATGGATATCAGGCTTGATTTTATGCTCTGTGTTTCTAAAGTATATTTAAACAATCCATTTGTGTTGTACTGATAAGGCTGAATCATGCATGCTCATAACTAGTGGAGTTGGACTTTGTTGTCCTGAATTCATCCAAGAAGAATTTAAAAAGTAAAAAGTCATGGGTATTCAGAAGCCACATAGCTGGATCATTGGTATATCTTTCAGGAGTCATTTGCAGATATATCCCATTGGTCTTCACAAGCAAATGTTTATGGTTTTACACAGTGACTCTAGCATTGGTGGGTCTTTATTGCAGTTTTTACTGAATGGTTTGTTTGTATTAGTTTTTACTCTTTGGTTTGGATATTATTGGGGATATTTTGCATGCACCCTAAAGTTTATGGACATCAGACTTCATTTTAAGCTCTATGTTTCTAAAATATAGTCAGACAATTGACTTGTGCTGTACTTACTAAGCACAAAAAAGCCAAAACATGCATATCTACAGCTAGTGGAGTTTGTTTTATTGCCTCAATTTACCATAAAGACTTAAAAAATAAAAAAGTAAAAAGTCATGGGCATTGAGAAGCCATGTAGCTGAAATACCAGCATGATACCCCCCCATATATATCTATATATATATATATATATATATATATATATATAGAGAGAGAGAGAGAGAGAGAGGGAAAAAGAGAGATAGTGTTATACTTTTTGAAATTTCAATCAAATTGTTGGCTTCTACCAGTAGAATAAAAATGCCATAGAATCCACCTTATTTCATAAACACACATTCCTGGGATTCATGTTTTACTGTAGACCACGTTTTTGCACAGCTTTCTTCTTTCTCTGTCACCATGCAGTCATTAAATACATAGTCAGTGGCTGTGTGTCAGAAATCAAAGCAGGCATACATGAATGAGTGTGGCAGTGAAACTGGTACCGAGCTCAGTCACTTATTGTTATTGTTTGCTGCTGTTAAAGTTAAGGTTGTAATGACTGTCAACTTAACTATACTTCTGGTCGTTACAATCCTTTTAAAAACAGGGTCTATATTGAAAGTAAGTCAGGTGTCACTGTCTTAGTCACTTTACTGACACTGCAGTCTTAGAGCATTACATTTAAGTAGCGGAACTGTGGCTCTGATGGAGACTGTTATACTGTTATCAGATTTAATGTTGTTACATGGTTCAACTAGAACTACTTTCCAAAGAGTTCATGATGTGAGCTTCCCAATATAGTTCTTAGTATTCTAGCTCTATAACTTACAATACAGATATTGCCATCACGTCTGATTAATTTTCCAGATGTCATTTTGCTGACGGTAACCATAACATGTTTACGTTCTTTCTAAGTATCATTCCACAGATTTATACTTGCACAACACCAAAACATATATAAATGCGTATGTTGGCTCTTTGACACAGAGGAATAAAGCCTTCATAGTGACACACATGACCCAGGTCTGATTGGTGACCTGGGAGGTGGGAGTGAATGACTATTGCTGGCTCACCCAGTCTGGTGGGAATGATGGCCACTCAGTTTTCTGCAAGACTAAAGCTCACTGGAAACTGCATGCTTTAGCAGTGCACCACAGTACCCTATGATACGTAGTCACCAGTCAGTGCATTCACTGCAGCATGCACTGAGGCATATGCAAGAAGCACGCATGCTGAGCAAGACTTGGGGCGTGAGAAAAAACAACAGCTGTTTGGATGATGGCCTCATATACTCATTTCATATACTCATTTCAGACCCACAGGGAATGAAAGGAATTGACAAGTTACAAGAAGGCTGATGGCAACACATGGACAGAAAAAGACTGAAAAGATAATCACGTGAATGGTTACACTGCTGTCTTTCCTGTGCATATGCTGTAGATTTTTCATGACAGTTAACTAGAAACATATGTGTATACATTTAGAAAATATATTTGCATACATTTAGAATGACTTGCACTTTTTTCCAAGGGAAGTAAATAAGAAATCTTCTATTGCTATATTTGTATCTGCTCTTCTAAACAAGATAGTGCCAGATGGTAACAATGCGTAATACAGACATCAAAGCTTAAACCACCTTTGTGTGCTCAAAATGGGATCTAGTTAGGTTATGATTTAAATCTTGAGAAGAGGAATGTTTCTATACACATCTACATTTGTAGACACAGTGATAGCTTTGTAGTATTATCTCCTCTATGCATTAATACCACCTAAGAAATTTGCCTTTGTGATGAGACAGCATCAGACTGCTGGGTGCTTTTCAAGTGCCTCACATTGTCAGCATAACAATCATCTTCCTACCATTATCACATATTCCCCTTTAACCCTGCAATCAGCACAAGGAGCTTAGAAAGAGAGAAAATACAGTTTCTGGAAGCAGATGACAGCAGTTAAGTACACAGCGTCTCTATCTCCCCTGTTTCTTACTGCTTACTGCATTCACTGTCTTAGTGTCATTTTATCTTTCTTCCCTGTCTTGTTAGAAAGGGAATGGGAAAGATCATGCAGGCCAATCAGTCCTTATTTACTGTCAAAATCCTTTCTATGTCGGCCTCTTCATTTCATTTGGCAGATCCCATGCATTTTAGAATGTCATTGCTTCTCCCTTCTTGGATTTGGATACATGTTTTCACTTGTGTTCATGTAGCACTGACCTCCAACAGTTTTCTGGTATTGCCACATCACTGGAAACCTTTTGTGAAAATCATTTGCTCTTCCTGGGTGGAACCACTTCTTGTAGCTCTTCAGAAGTGACCTCTCTTGTTTCATATCACACAGAGGATTATGTTGTAACAAAGTGCCTGATAAATATCACATTAGGCAAACAACATGTAATGAGGTGTGCCACGTTACACAACAGGCTTAATTTACTTTGCAGTAACATACAGGTTAGAAAATGTGTGTCAGCATATCATGAATGCCACTAAAACACTACAAATGAGGTACCATGCCATTCTAAAATAATCAGGTTTTAAAACAGTAAGGAAGGGCATAAACAGGAATATTTGGATGCAGTCCGCTGGACTTGAGCAACACAACAAAAATAATGTGTGACAGAAGGCTTATTAAGAAGATTGCACTGTTCAAATGTGAGGGCAGATGGTGGTTAGTTCACAAAATGGTTTGCTGGGAGCTGGTAGATTGCAACACTTAAAGAAATAAGATGCTAGGGATGAGAACTCCTTAGCTGTGTACTCCAGAGATTAGTCCAGGGCTAAGTCCTCTCTTGAGATTTTTTTGTTGAATATGGCTGCATGGATGAAGGGGAAATTAATTACTTTATGTATGTGTAGAATAGATGCTTTTTTAACAGAAATTGTTGAGATTCGGAAAAAAAAGATTACTTATCAATATTTTTAATTAACATATGATCTAGGTAAATCTGCTAGACACAAGCCTACTTTCTGGGCAACACATTGTACACTATCTGATTTAATGACTTGTAATAGACAAATGCAAGTGAGAGAATCAAACCCTGAATTAAAGGACAATGCTTGTTAGCAGTGCATAGCCTTGATTTTCTGCACGAAATTGCCAGACAAAGTTATACATTTGTGAAAAAAATAAATAAATAAAATAATGTAAAGCTGTAATCTAGGAACTGTGTTTCTAAAGAAAACAGAGTAAGATAAATATTTAGGTGTCATGAAAATTCCTACTGCATATTATGAGATCACTTTAAAAATAGAGAGATTTGGGAAGCATGACGTTTGTACATATTGCTAGAGCAGCTGGTTCCAAGAGAATTGAAGGTAGTGATGCTGCTGGTGACTCTGGTGAGTCCTTGCATGCAGCACTGTGTGTAGTTCTGCAGATCAAGGCTAACAAGGAATATGAATATGTAAACACACTAACATATGACAAAAAGTGGCCTGCCACATCTGCGCAAGTGGTATAGTTGGCTCTTCTGCAGCTGCTTGTTTGTACTAGTCTTACCCCATCCTAGCCTTCCTGTAGCCCAAGCAGCTTTAGATACTTCTCATGACACATGCCTTACTACTATCTTCAGGATTATACTCCAGGACTTTACCTCCCTCTTCACAGAGTAGTATTTCCTCATGTTTGTTTCAAGTCATCCTCTTTCATCTTGCAATTAGATCTCTCCTCCTCCATTCTTTCTTTTCTATTCTACCCTCTCCCACTTGACATGAAATAATAAAGTGTTCCCGTGTCATACTATTGTCTTTCTTTTCTCCATTATAATTTATACATTCAGTTTTCTGGGTCTTTCCCATTGCTCATACTCTCCATTCTGTTCAGTACCTGAGCATACCTGTTCTCTGTGTTGACACCAGCCTTATTTTGTTTCCTCTGCATGACCTATACATATCTGCAAACTACTGCAGACATAGATTCAGGGTTATTATAGGCATACCATCTAGCTGGCCACTGAGAAACATAATCAAATAACCTCATTGAATTATGATGTATTAGCCACCTTGGTTAAGTACAGCTGTACTACATACCCAGGGCTAAATTCATGCTTTCACATCAACTCATCTAGTGTTGAGTTAAAGGGAGCTGGGCTTGACTTTGATGATCATAGGGCCATATGTTAATACTAAGCTTTTGACTAAGTGGATCATTTGTGACATAATCACATGATCCCACATTGAATTTACCAGACTACCAGCAAGATGAATTACATTGGACCTTGCTATATCCTTTTCCATAATGGCTTGAAGGACCAGACCATGGGAGTACTTATAATTGCCAATCCAGTCCTTCAAATTTCACTTAATGAGGGTCAGGGAACATTCTTTTCATCTAGGGGGAGTCTAGTCCATAAATGAAGTATTCTCTATGATAGCTATCTATCACTAAACAAAATCCAAACTCTAGCAGTATCAGTTTTACTGGTAACAAACAAAAAATAGTTGACCTCAGAGCTAAAAGAATCTTTAATTGATTAAGCACTTTCTTCCCTTATCTATTATTTTTATTTTTTATTTATTTATATTTGTTTACTGGGGTAGTGCACTGATCTCAATGAACCATTTGCAGTCACAGCTGGGATGAATAGGCTCACATCAGAAATTAACAAAACATGTTTACAGATACAAGGATATGCCATAAAACATATACGTACTTACAGATGCAAAAATAAATTACAACACTTAGCTCAATGAACAGTTTACAAAGTCAAAATATGGATGGAAAAATTGAATTACGCTTAGCAAAGCTTTTTGGATAAGAGGAAGCCATAATGACTGAGATGGCTTATGCTACAGGGATAGCAGTATATCATTAAACAGAGAGGTATGAAGACTTTAGAAGAGGCAAGTGAGAATAGTTGCAGGAAATGATACCATGGGGAGAAGATGGAGAAATGAAGAGGGAGAGAGAGAGAGAGAAGAGACATGCTGAGGGAAGAGGACTAGAAAGGATACGTGTGAGAGATGCAAAGAGAAGAGTGAGGTAGGGTGAATGAGCAATAAGTAAGGGGATGACAAGATGAGATATGGAAGGATGAAACAGGGATAAAATAGTGCGAGAGATATACAGGGTTCATGTAACGTGACCAGTGTGAGTGCAATGCACTTTGTTTGGATGATAAGGTTTTACTTGAGCTCTTGTCTGAATTGTGAGCACATTTAGATGTCTCTGACTAGGAGTGGAATGGAGTCCCATAGTTCAGGTGCTAGGATGGAGAATGCATGGTCAGTGAAATGAAGTTTGGTTTTTGGATGTAATAGGGTAGGTTAAGAATGAGAGATCACTGCTATTATATGTGCAGGTTTGGTGAAAAGTTTATGAGTGAGGGGAAGATGTCTCAGGAGACAGGAATTTGTGAATTAGTAATCCTAGTAGGAGGTAGGCTCTAAAATGTACTGGGATCTAAACATTTAGCTTTGGCGAGAGTTAAGCAGTGGTGCTCATTAATGTGGGAGATAGGAATGAACTGACAGATTTTATTGGAGATGGTTTGCATTAATGTGGGAGATAGGAATGAACTGACAGATTTTATTGGAGATGGTTTGCATTAATGTGGGAGATAGGAATGAGCTGACAGATTTTATTGGAGATGGTTTGCAAGGTGATGTCATTTTTCTTTGAGGCTGCAGTTGTTATGAGTAGTCCATATGTATCTGAGTTAAGATAAGAGTTTATAAGTTCATAGGAGTTTACTAGGCTAACAACCACAAGGTGCTTTTTAAGCCTAGCCATGCATCCAAATCTCTGTCAAGTTCTGGTACCCTTCATAAGTGTAAGCAGGGGCTTGGGAGATGAAACATTTACAGGCTGCCTGTGTCCATTAGAGACATAGGTGCCAAATCAGGGATGGATTTCCTGTTCCCCATCCAGTTTTCCAAATTACACTTGAATTGGGTTAGGGAGGAACTCACATAGATGAGGAACCTGTTCCAGAGACAGGGTAGCCCCTGGGATATATACATGTCTGTTCAGCAGGTCCTATTTATATCACAGGCAAGGTTTACATCTTTAGAATTTTGTAATTCTGGTGCTGTTTGTTTTGTGGATATGCAGGAGGTCTATCAGAGTAGAGTTTGACAATGCCTTGTATGCCAGACAAAGATCTCCCTTCAACAGCCTGTAGGAGACAGAATACAGGGATAGGACCTTGAGGTGGTCTGCAAAGGATATGTTACTCATGCCCTATATTCTTTTAGTGAGGAACGTTTGTGGATGTTTCAGTTAGTTGATATGCTTAGTTAGGTACAAAGGGGTCATTGTATTTAATGATATGTCTGATAAATGCCAAATACAGTGGAATAATGACTTCCTTGGCCTAAGATGTCATACCTTTGTTTATAAGTTGCACAACATAGAATGATTTCCTCACTACTGTAGACACACAATGGCCAAAGGCTAGATTACTGTCTATGTGTGTTCCCAAGTCCCTGACTACTGAGTCAGCTCTTAGGGGTATGTTGTCAGTATGGTTGTTACCAGGAATGGATGACTTCCTGAATTATACTATTATGCATTTCTTGGCATTTAGTTTTCGTCCACAGCTCTGCTACAAGTCATTTGTCTGTGTCACCCCTTCCTTGAGAACATTTGCATTAGTGGAAGATTCTATGACTGCTTCTAATTTGCAATCATCTGCAAATTTAGTCAGCCAGAGGTTTCTTGACATTGGCCTTGACTTCAGAGAAGTAAATCCCAAAGAGGAGCGGTCCTAGAACTTGATCCAAAGGGACTCCACTTATGAATGACCTCTTTGTAGAGGTAAAGTCCCCATTTCTAACTTCTTGGGTCCTGTCTGTGAGCCAGTTGGCTATCCACCAGGTGACATAAGGGTTTATATCTAATCCCTTGAGTTTGTCAACAATGCTCAAATGGGGCATTGTGTCAAATGCTTTGGCCAGGTCAGGGTAGGCAGTGTAAAGCATTTTCCCCTCATCCATTGCTTTGGTGACCTTCTCAAAAAAGTCCACCAAGTTGATTAGGCATGACCTTCCCTTGATAAAGCCAAATGGTGTTAGAGGGGTTCAGGAAAGTGGAGCTGTGTTGAGTTGTTGACCAGTAAACAGGCTAATTTCTCTCCAGAATCTTTTGGGTTTGGCTAAAAGTACGATTTGTTTGTTTTGGTAGTGGTTGTTTTTGTATCTGTGGATGGATTGCTTGGCTAGATTGTATAGTGCAGTATCTTTGGCATGGAAATCTGTGGAAGGATTGCATTTTCAATTGTGTCATGCTACATCATGTAATTTGTGGAGTTGTTGAGTTCACTAGATACCCAGTCAAATTTATGAGGTCAATGTAGACTTTGTACCAAGGGAAATAATTAGGTTTGCAAGTGCAGTAGGGTGTTGGTAAGATTGTTATCTGCTTCACTGGGGTCTTTTATGACAAGTAGGTGAGACTAATCAAGGGTGGCAAGGTGGTTTTTAAGATTATTGATATTCTGAATGGTTTTGGGTCTGAAGGTGATAAGTTTATGTTAACATTAGATTATATACTGAGAAAGTTATGGAACAGTGGTCACTAAAGGAGGGTGCATGTAAGGTATGGTTAGATATAATTGTTGGATTATTAGTTATTACAAGATCAAGTAAGGTATGTCTATTGGACTAAAAGTTTGGTCTAGTTGCTTCAGAGTTGATTTGGATAAGATTTATGCTGGCCAGGAGTACTGACGTATCAATGGTTTTGGTCATAAGTAATTAAAGTTGAAGTCTTCAAGAATGATTAGGTTACAGTTTTTGGAAGCTTTAGCATATATTTGTTGGATGAGGGTACTGAATTTTTTGTAGTGAAGCTGATGGAGGAAGGTATGCAATGGCTATAACAAGTGTTTTGTTGGTTGGTTGGTTGGTTAGTTGGTTGGTTGGTTGGTTGGTTGGTTGGTTGGTGAGTTGGTTGGTTGGTGGGAATTTTAAAAGGATCCAGTTAGGATCCATTTCTGAGTAACTGTTAGCTTGAGCAATGATGTTGGGGTTAAGGTTGCCTTTTGATGAGAATGAATTGGAGGACTTCTTCAGAATTAAATTACAAACACTGTCCTTTACATTTATAAAGAAAAACACATAATCACATGACATAACATCTATCAGCTGTCATGCACAGCAATTCAAAACATTAATAAACTTTTTTTGATAAAATATTTGTATAAATAATGCATTTGACAAATGTGCACCTAACAAGTGTTTGTTTGTGTGTGTGTGTGTGTGTGTGTGTGCGCGCGTGTGTGTGTGTGTGTGTGTGTGTGTGTGTGTGTGTGTGTGTGTGTGTGTGTGTGTGTGTGTGTGTATACAGAGTAAGAAGATTGACTTTGCCTAAAAAAGGCACTATGGGGGAAGAATAAAAAAGCCTTGGCCAATATATGAAAGCTATGAGGAGAGAGAGAGAGAGAGAGAGAGAGAGAGAGAGAGAGTTGGAGGTCATCTCTAGAAAATGCACCAGGGTGTCAATCATCTCCTCACAGGCTGAAATATATTGGATCCCTCCAGAATGACACCAGTAGCTGAACCAGTAAGTAAAACCAATTATCTTTTGTTTGTACTGAATCACTATTTTTTGGTGGTGGTTGGATACTGCTCAATCCTAGTTGCACAGCCAATTCAATGCATATTCTGAGAACTCCATCATATCTCTCTTCATATGATCCATAGAGGTGTGTCTGAAGTAATTCATTCCCACATGCCCAATGATCAGGCCATATGTGTACCTGGGGTGAAGGGACTTGAGCAGGATCATGGCACCTGAAAGACAACTAACCATGGCTCTGTTGATGCTTATCCTAGTGAGCGAACATTTGCACATCTAATTATGATATCATGTATGCCCAGGACTTTGCCTGATGTATAATCTTGGTCCTTCTGCATACTAGTTGTGTGACCTATTTTGTGGCTGTGTTTGCTGTAGTGTCTGAATGCTCTGCATGTTGGTTTAGACCTGTTGATACTGCCTAGATATAAGAGTTATATGACAGATTGTTTAATTGCATTAACAAAAGACAGTTTTATATTTACCATATGTGGATATTTCATTGATACAGATGGGGATGAGACAGTGACAAACTCACAGCAAGCTTCTGGTAGAGAGTGAGAGAGAGAGAGAGTGAAAGAGAGGGAGAGAGAGAGAGAGAGACACCTCCACACTAGTTAGGTATTTTATACTTTTCGCAGATAGATTCCATTGGGTTAAGCAGGAGTTCATTTTCTGTGACCATGAAGCAGTTCTTACACTGCCTTCATAGGATCATAGAATTATAGAAGGTATAACCCTAGGGTCCTTACAAGCCTAGCCAAGTTCTACCCTTATTTCCACGATCGGCACCTAGTGCCCCTGTCCAGGAGGAACACAGATGGATCCCCTGGGATGAATTTGCAGTCACACATCCAATCATCCAGTTTGCGTTTGAAGAGGGACGATGAGGTGTTCTGTTTGACATGAAGTGGGAGTCTGTTCCAAAGGTGTGGTATCCTGCTGGGAGATGAATCTGTCTCTCCAGCAGGTTTTATTAATGTTACATACCAGGTTAAGGTCTTTAGAGTGAGTGACCCATGTACCATTTGACTTGTGGATATGCAGCATTTCAAAAATGCACGGTCAAAGATTGCCTTATTTGCATGGCAAAGATCGCCTCTGAGTAGTCTGTATGAAACAGAATAAAGTGACAGTGATTTCAGATTATCTTCATAGGACAGACACTGAAGACCTTGAATGCCCTTCTTACCACTTTGGAGACATGTTGATCAAAGGTAAGGTTGCTGTCAACCTTTGTCCCCAGGTCTCTCACCACTGGGTGTGTATTTAGGGTGTTGTTATTGATGTGGTAGTTAGTAGGAACATCACTCTTACCAAAAGGGATGGTATTACATTTTTTGCATTAAGTTTAAGGCCATGACCTTGGCACCAATCATTTGTTTGTGTAAGACCCTCTTGTAGGATGTTGACTTAATTAGGAGATTCTATGACTGCTCCCAGTTTGCAGTCATCATCAAACTTTGTCAGCCACAGACCTTTAATTTTAGCATGTACTTTGGAGAAATAGATTCCAAACAGTAGAGGTCCGAGGATTGATCCCTGTGTAGCACCACTGGTTGCAAGTCTGCTGTTGGAGGTGGATTCCCCTATTTTGACTATATGGGTTCTATCGGTGAGCAAGTTAGCAACCCATCTAATGATATAAGGGTTGATACCTAGCTGGGTGAGTTTGTCAATGATGCCTGAGTGGGGGATAGTGTCAAAAGCCTTGGCTAAGTCTAAGTAGGCTGTATGCACAGATTTCCTTTCATCCAGGGCCAGCCTTGGTGACTGTCTCAAAGAAACCCACCAAGTTTAACAAGCATGATCTGCCTCTGACAAATCCAAATAGAGTAGGGTCAAGCGTTTGGTGATTACCTATATCTTTGTTGATAAGATCCATGATGATTCACTCCATGGCCTTGCAGATAAGTTTGGTCAGGCTAATAGGTCTGTAGTTCCTAGAGTCAGTGGAAGCACCACTTTTGTGCACGGGGATAACAGTAGCATTTTTCCATTCAGCTGGGATGAAGCTGGTGCTTAGACTATGATTGAAAAGAGTACCCAATGGTGTTGCTGAGTCCATGCAGAACATGGCCTGTGATGTTATCAGGTCCCATAGATGCTGTGTTTTTGATCTTAGAGAGGGTGTTTATGACTTGCTCTTTAGAGATACAAGGTAGAGGACAGGTGGCAGGGATGTCATGGGGTACATGTGGCGGGGATAGAGGAGTGGAGTTTTCAGAGAAACTGTTGGCTAAAAGGTTAACCATGTCCACAGGCTCAGTATATATGGCATCATTAACTACCAGTTCAGCACAAATCTGGGCCTTTCCTTTTAGTTTATGGATGTAACTAAAGAACGCCTTATGGTTGCCTTAGTTGAGGAAGCTAATTTGGATTCTTAATTTGCGTTGGAGGACTTCACAAAAAGTCTTACTTGCTTGTTTAAGCTGAGGAGGGATTGTTTCCAATTTAGGGCTCACTCCCTCTTACTCTTAGACAGCAATTTCTTCCTCTTATTGTCAAGCCTGTTAATGGTGGTTGTCCATCAGGCAGGTTTGCTCTTTCTTGAGGAGCTTGTTTTGGTCCTTTCAAGTACATCTAAGTCAATGTAGTTATACAGGTGTTTGTATAAAGCATTAGTTTAGAACTCAGCATAGTTGCCAATTCCATCTGAGGGGGGAGGCACAGTGAAGCTATTTATACCATCTCATAAGAGGTTCATATCTGCTTTGGAGAAGATTCTTAGTTTAGATGCTGCTGGGGATGGGGAGTCAGGTGTGATAGTTACTTCGAATGAGACTGATTTG
>NC_056741.1:751465850-751530850 GCF_019279795.1 Protopterus annectens
TATTTGTCATGCAGTTATACAGAACTAAATACATATAAACAATTATGTCCAGGTTGCTGTGTATTTCACACTAGGTCTGGGGATACGACCAAATCATGTGACATAGAAATTATAATCAGGTCTGGCAACTGGGACTGCCTCTGCTGAATGCTCAACTTTAAGAACATCAGGAACATCATCAGGAATGGAAGTAGAAGTTAAGACAAATTCTGCAACAGGAACATTGTCTGAATTGCTCTGAGACCTAGAGTCTGTATAACAGGAACAATGCTGCAATATTGATTCTGGTACAAGAAAAAGATATCTGCAATTTTTTCTGTACTCCACACCCACAAATTCTACAAAGAAGGATCTCAGCTCAGTACATATACCTGTTACTTGACCAATCCAGTTGAAACCTTTCACCATTTGTATCCTCACTGTCTCTCCTTCTTTCAATGGATGAAGAAATCTGTTCAATTTATCATAACTAGACTTCTGGAAAGAATGCTTTCTGAATAATTTGGCTCTAATTGTCCTGTTGTTTTTAGCTTTAGGCTTCAACAAACTGGAACCAATAGGCAATGTTGTTCTGGTTTGCCTAGACAGAAGTCTCTGAGCAGGCGAGACAAGTATATCGTCAGGGGGTATGTTTCTGAGATTAAGTTAATTCACACTTTGACCTCTCAGGTAATTGCTTTGCACTTTGTACTGCATGTTCAGCTAGTCCATTCAATTGTGGATATTCTGGACTACTAGTAACATACAAAGTCTCATTCTTTTGCAAATTTCTGAAACAGCTGACTAGTAAATTGAGTACCATTGTCAGAAATAACTTTGTGTGGACTACCATGGACTGAGAAAGGACATTTCAACTTGGTGATAACAGCAGTGGACATTAGTTTAGGTAGTAAATCAATCTCAAACCATTTCAAGTAAGAGTCTACCAACACTAAGTAATGATGATTGTCCCACTTGAATATATCAGTGGCTACTGTTGCCCAAGATAGTTCAGGAACTTGATTTAGCTGAAGTGCTTCTTTTTGCAAATGCGGCTTAGTACTGTTGCACACTGAACAAGAAGAAAGTACTTTATCAATGTCTTTTACTAGAGAAGGCCAAAATACTAGTGCTCTCACCCTTCTTTTGGTAGATTCAGAACCTGGGTGGCCATGATGCAAAGTCTGGACATATTCATGTTGTAAGGAAGCAAGAACAATAGTTTTAGGACCTTTGAAAATAATGCCATCTTCCATCAACATTTCATCTCTATAAGGAAAATAAGTTTGCACTTCAGGTGGCACACTAGATTGCTTTGACGGCAAGCCAACATTAATGTAGTGATTGAGCTTTTTCAAAATTGGATCAGTCTTTGTATGATCTCTCAGCTCATCAAGTCTTGCGGTAGAAAAATTATGGACTTCTATGATGTCAAAGTCAAATTTCTCTGCAGGAATCTGTTCCGTTGTATTTCTGAGTGATCTGGATAAGGTATCAGCCAGATAGAGAAGTTTGCCTTTTGTATAGACCATTTTGAAATTGTACTTTTGTAATTTGAGCATTATTCTTTGCAATCTCACTGAAGCTGAATGCATAGGCATCTTTAGAATAGTAACTAGAGGTTGGTGACCATTTTCAATCTGAATAGCTCGACCATAGATATAATCATGAAACCTTCAAAATGCAAATACTATTGCCAAAAGTTCTTTCTCAATTTGAGCATATTGCATTTCAGTTTGGATAAGAGTTCTAGATGCACAGGCTACTGGTCTGCCTTCTTAAAGAATAAGTACACCAAGACCACATTTGGAAGCATTACAGGAAACAGTTACTGGTTTATTGACATTGTAGTATCATAATGTAGGTGGGTTGGCAGTTTTCTGCTTAAGGTCTTCAAATGCTCTCTGGTGCTGTTCCAATCAAGACAATGTAACATTTTTGTGTGTCAGCTCCCTCAAAGGTGCTGTCAACTCACTGAAGTCTGGTATAAACTTTCCTAAATAATTGACCATACCAAGAAAACACTGCAGAGCCTGAACATCATCTGGTGCTGGCATCTCAAGAATGGCTGCTTGCTTGGACAGGTCTGGTCTCAAGCCAGTGCTAGTAAATAAATGACCTACATATGTAACTTCTGGTAGTCTGAATTTGCACTTCAGAGGATTGAGCTTTAAGTTCACTTCATGTGCTCTGTCTAGAACTTTCTTAAGGTTTCTGTCATGCTCTGGATCTCCATTGCATCCAGCCAATAAATCATCCACTATTATGGCGCAAGGATAACCTGAAAAAAAATTGCTTCATTGCACGCTGGAAGACTTCACTTGCAGAATTTATTCCAAATGGCATCCTGAGGAATCTGTATCTGCCAAATGGGTACTGAAAGTAGTCAGTAATGAGGATTTGCGATCAAGCATCACTTGCCAAAATGAACTTTTTGCATCTAAGACAGAAAAAAGAGAGACATTTGGTATTAGGGCTGTGACTTCCTTGACAGTACCCATTGGATGATGTGGTCTCTTTAATGCTTTGTTCAAGTCTCTTGGGTCAATACATATTGTCATTTCATCTGAACCTTTTTTGTGGGCTGCTACCATGGATGACACCCACTAAGTTGGTTCTGTAACTGGACATATTACACCTTGCTGCACCATTTTATCCAACTGAGCTTTAACTTTGTCCTGCATAGCTATCGGAACTTTTCTTGCTGGTCTGGCTACCAAACTGACCTCTGGGTCTAACTTCATGGAATACACAACTGGAAGTTTGCCCAAGTTGTCATCATAAACATCAGCATACTCTGAGAAAATAGCTTCAGTAAAATTGGAACTAGGATATGTGCTTATATGATGAACTTCTTTAGTAAAAGAAAGCAAATTCATTCTCAAACTGTCTCTGAGACCCACTAATGACTATACAGGTCTTCGGACTACATATAATAACAAGCTGTAACAGTTTCTAGCCAAATAACATGAAAGCACTACTGAAACTTTGGTTTGAATTTCTTCACCTCCATAAGCAACAAGTTTCGCACAACTAGTCACATTGAGTTGTTTACCAGTTCTCACCTTAGCAATGTGTCTGCTGACATAACATTACACTTTGAGCCAGTGTCCACTTTAAGCTCAGTGGAATTACCATGGATCTGGACAGTACAAAACACTTCATTCTTTGCCAGCAAATTTGCTGCATCAACCTTTTCACCAATTACTGATAGAGTCTATATTATATAAACAAAGCATTAAAATGTCAACTCACCTTTGATCGACTCCTATTTCTCGAAGCTGCACAACATCGAACAGTCAAATCATCCATTTCTTTCCAAGGGAAAGAAATTAGTTGGCCGTTCTTTAAAATCTGCCCTTTTCCAGACCGTAGTGCGATCTGAGAGTTAGTATATTTAGTTAGGGGTGTGTGGGGGGCACAACCCCCACATTGTTGGGTGTGGGGGCAAAGCCCTCTAGTTTAATAGTGTTTGTTGTAATGCAGTGTATGTGTTTGGGCTACCGATTTCTTTCCCTTGGAAAGAAAGCAGTGATTTGAGGGTTCGATGTTGTGCAGTTTCAAGAAATAGGGGTTGATCAAAGGTGAGTCAACATTTTAATGCTTTGTTTATATAATATAGACCCTTACTGATACACCATCTACGTATAAAGTAGAATTGCAGTTCTCTATTTGATCAACTTGCTTTTTCGAGTGATCCTTCTTTATAACTGTGTGACATTTGCTTGATTTGCAAAACTTTTGAAAATGGTTCAATTTTTTACACTTGTGGCATTGCTGACCAAATGCTAAGCAGTTTTCTCTTTTAGACTCATGACTGGCACCAGAATTGTGACAGTTAACAATAAAGCTGGATTTGGGTTTTGCTGATTCATCCTTGTACTGCACTGAGCATGTCCTTTCCTTAGAACTAGCTGGAAACCTATGAGGTCTCCCAGGAAAACCAGCAGGGTCTGCAGCTGCCATGTCCTTAGGCCTGCTTCTGCTAGCCCCATGTTTCATGCTGTCTACATTTGCTCTGGAGCCTGCTATCACTTACAAGCATATTTGTGTGCCTTTCTGTAACTTCATAGATTTGACAAATCTCAGTAGCTTTGCTCAGCATTAAATCACTGTCACGAAGCAAAATATTTCTTACTGCAGCAGTATTAATACAATACACAGGCTTGTCCTTTATCAACTCATCCTTTAGGTGACCAAACTGACACATTTTAGCTTTGTTTGTCAAGTCAGTTATATAAGCTGCAAATGTTTCCCCTAGTTTTTGATCCCTTGCATAAAATAAATGCCTCTTTAATGTAACATTTGTCTGGGGGTTACACATTTCTCTGAGCTTCAAACACTTGGGGTCTTCCCATGATTCAGCCTGTACAACAATATGATGGTGTTCACCTTCTCCTTCACATACTGTTGGTACATTCACAAATGAACACTTTCTTTCAATGGCCTCTGACCCAGCTAGGTTTAGTAAAATGAATATACTGGTGCATGAATCTTTGTCAGAATAAGCTGCTTGTATAAAAATATCATACTATTGCTCAAATATTCTCCATTTCTCTGCAATATTCTGAGAAAACTACAGTGATGAGGGTTTTTGAAATCCATCTGCCATATTAACACATACTAGTGAGGGGTTTTGCAAGTATGCACAAACATGCACACATATACTTATGCCAGAAATTTATGCCAGCATTTGTAACTATGCCCAGTAGCACAACAAGCCTCTGAATAACTGAACTTTGAGAATTAAATCTCTCAGGCACGGTAATACTCTCAAAATCACTGTACTGAAAGAAATCACCTCTTATCAGTGTTAGAAATATTGCGAAATAAGACTTTTGGGCACCGTACTATTCTTGAAATTACTGTACTATAGAAATCACTTATCATCATTGTAATAAACATTTTAAATAACTATACTGTATGAATAAATTGGGCAGAAGAACCTCAGAATAAGAAACATTTCAAAGTAACTGCACTTTGCAAATAAACAGTACACAGCACACTGAAACTTCACCAAAATGGCTGTACTTTGCTAAATAACTCTTTACAGTACATGAAATACTCTGTAATGCCAGCACTTTGTGAATAGACACAGTCAGCACAAGAAACTTTTCGAAATGGCATATTTTCACTGTACTTTACGAAATAGTTGCATTTTGCACACAAACAAACTTTCTGGAATAAATACATGTAATAAGCACACACTGTAAGCACTTTTACACACTTTGAGATACTTCAGATAACTCTAGTTATGCCCTGAATACAATGAGAATTAGTAGTTATGCCAAAACACAGTACCTTGCCAAAATATGTGCAGCTGCCTTTGCTTTATTTATGCTTAATGTGCCTTTTTTGCCCTTTATTATATTCATTTTGCTCATTTAATCTTTTTTCATGCCCATTTTACCTTTCTTGTGCTTGTTTTGCTTTAAACATGCTCGTGTTGCAAATCTGAGATAATTCTGAACCCCTTACATCCTTTTCAGATGTTTTATCAAATATCTCAATTTTAACATTTTGTGTAATTAATGAACCTTTTGTGCCTCTCGCTTGTTTAATAATGTGGTTTGTGCCCTTGTAATGCTCTATTTTATCTTTTTTATGAAATAAATCATTCATGCAAGTTTTCATTACCTTTGGTTCATTTGTGGCCTTTTTTCATGCTCATTTCTCTTAGTTTACCTTCACTGTTAACTCTGCACCTCTTAGCTCTGAAAAGCAGTCTCTGGAATCCCAGTTCTGACACCATGTTGCTTGTTTAGTCAGGATAAAATAAATGAGTCTTTGCGGGTTCTGTACAGGCAGCTTTATTATGTACAAACGCATCAGGATTGAGGCTTAATAACTTTAACTTAGAGAAACCTATAAAAAACTAGTTATTGCACTCCATACATGCTCACTTTCTGGCTGCACTCAAAATGGCACTGAAGCTAGCACGTGCTGGCTATTTATATGCATGTGCCAACTTTGAAATGCTTCTTAAAGGTACAACATACACTATTCTACAGTGACATTTTTAAAAATGGAAGTAGGTGTAAAAAGGTGGTATTCTGGTGGTGATGGAGTACTGGAAGGGGTAGGGGCGCATTTTAAATTCTTGAAGGAAGTCATATGTTATAGTTGGGCTTAATTTGGGGGCAGAGTGTTATAAACATTAGAGTTCATGTTTTGGGTGCACCCTGTGATCTGGTTGACTATGGACCAGAAGTTTAAAGGTTTATTTCTGAGTTTGTGTTGTGAGACCTGAAAGAATTTGGTTTTATGACTGTAGTTATTTGTTTTTTTAGAGATGCTCCTTAGATTTGATGAAGTAGTCTTTATTTTCTTAAGATGAATTCATTTTCCAAGAATAGAATGCATGGCCTTTAAGTTTGAAAAGTGTCTTGAGTTATGTAGTAAGTCATTTGCTGAGGTTGTGTCTAAGTATTTGGGACACTAGTTGTAAGTGTTTGTTTCACAGGTGCAGTAATGTAAGAGCAAACATGAAGGTGCTGGTACTGGAGGGCATTGACATTGGAAGAAATGTACTCAGTTTATTTTGGTGATTCCAAGTTTAAGGTTACAAATATTATGTTGTGACCTACAGCAAAATGTGATGGGGTTAATTTATTGCTAGCTACTGACACCTTGAATGTGGTACAGCAATAGTCACTGAGAGATGACCAGAATACTTTAAGAATAGAGATTTTGTGTGGAACATTGGTCATGATTAGCTGTGACAGGAAGTGATTTCCAGGAATCAGGCTGCTTCTAGCTGGTTCATTAATAATTAGTGTGAGGCCTTGGTCTGCTAGGAAATCCAGTGCTCAAAGGTTGGCAGGGATGAGTAGGTTGCTGTTGAAATCAACAAGCAGTATGATGTTGTTATTGGATAGGGTGTGTTTTATCATCTCGGAGATGAGTAGGTTGAATTTTTGTGGAATTAGCCATATGGGGGGTGGTATGCACATCCTGTATAAGTTTTCCACATTTGGAGAGTTGTATTTCTGTTAGTAGCCAGTTGTAGTCATTTTTGAAATGGTTTTGGTGTATCGGCTTAGCTCTGAGGTTGTTTATCAAGATGACGAGGGACCCTCCTCCTTGTCTTTGACTGGGTTTTCATTTGAGTAGATAGTCGCAGTGGGGGAATGAAGATTATGACTAGGAATGTCTGTTTTGATACAGGATTCTGAGATTCCTACCATGTCAGGGTTGTATGTTATAAGTTTGTCCCCATGGTCATTATAATAGGCACTGGTCTGCTCAAACCCTTGCTGAAGTATATGAGTGCTGATAAGGGATTTCATAGCAACAATAAGCTTGCAATCATCAGCCAACTATCCCTTTGACCTTTACTTTCACATCAGAGGAGCAGAAGTCAAAGAAGAAAGATCCTAGGACTAAGTCCTATGGAAAACACCACCTATGACATTTTTTATGTAGTGGGTACCACCAGTCTTAACTGTATGGGTTTTAACCATGAATCATTTAACTATTCAACAGGTAACATGGGAATTAATTTCTATCTGGGTGAGCATATCATTAATACCTGCATAAGGAAACGTGTAAAAGGAAAGATCTAGATAAGCAATGTGGATGGACTGACACTCAACTATGGCTGCAGTAACACTTTCAGAGAAATTAACTAGACTAGGCAGACACAATCTTCATTTCACAAAACCAAAGTGATTTAGAGTAAGGGACAATAGGTCACCCATGTCTTTGTTTATAAGGTCAACATCAATGTATTCCATGACCCTAGAGATGCTACTGGTGAGGCTTATGGGTCTATAATTACCAGGATCTGTGATTTTGCCACCTTTATGCACTGGTATGACCATTTCAGTTCTTCACGCATCTGAGAAGTAACCAACAAAAAGGCTTAGGTTGAACAGGGACAGTATTCTATAATTTTCACATACTAGGGTAAAGGTGTGATGTTATCAGGACCCAAGAAGCTAATGTTTGGAGGTGTAGACAATGTAGACAGGACATTTTCTAGGGTGATTTAGGGAAGAAAAGTAGCTGTATGGTGAGAGAGAGGTCAATGGAGTGAGTAGGTAAAGAAAATTTGGAACTGAATATGTCAGTGAGGATGCTGGCAATGGCTTTGTAATAAGTGGAACAACTTAATATCAGCCCATTATTACATCTGGCTTTCCTACTGTAACTAAAAATGTCATTTGTCTTCTCTTTGGTGCAGTGTAGTGGTAATTTTAAGTTTAAAACTAACCTTGCAGTTTTTTAATGGTGCACTTACAGCTTTTGTTAGCCATATTTAACTCTGTGTTATGATACGTACAGGAAACTTTTTATAAATAGCAAGTAGTTTCTAACTATTGTTATATAGTTTGTTGGTGTAATAATTCCATCATATAGGTTTATTGGTGAATTCAACAGATCACCTGTGAAGAATGAAAACAGTTGCATCAATATAGCTATTTTTATGAGAATGGAATTTAGAGGAATATGCAGTGGCACCTGTATTAGACACCTTTAGGTCACAGTCCCTTTTGTAGTTTTCCACATTGTCAGTAAATGATATATGATTAAGTATATGACTGGCTTTAGAATAATCTCAAAACATAGCTGGGTTGTTGGTTCTAAAGGAGAAGATAACAGTGTGATAATAGAATGGTGCTCTTACCAGCTCTGTCTGCAATGGAACCATGTCCTGATAATCTCTAGAATGTCCTTCCCATGCACTGCACCAGTGTCCTGCTGGCTTCTTGTGCTTTCTTTAACACTGCATAACACAGTTCAGGTGGAGCAGTTTATAAATCCATATATCATTCCTGCTCTGTCTTCCTAAGAGTTGCCACTGGATCCCACTGCTCCAAAATGATCAGAAGAGGATTGACCATGTCAGATGTAGTAGACAGATCACAGATGATGCATATACAATGACACATTTTAGTGTTTGTAACTAAATGTTACAGACTACTCAAATGAGGACAGTCTCAGTGTTGTGGCAAGCTCAGAATATAAGTTGAAATGGATTCTAAAGTCCTTGAGTATCAGACAGAGAACTTTCTTACACACCATTTTCGCTATAAACTTCCTAAAAAAGTGAAGGTTAGAGATAGCATGATAACTTTTCAGAGAGTCTGGATCCAAGGTAGAATTCTTGATTTGTGTAATCAAGACCTCATTTAGATTACATCAAAACATGGCAATCTACAGAGAAGATTGAACTATTCTGAAAAATAAAACAGCCCATCACTGCTAAGCAGGACTTTAACAGCCCAGCTGGTCCTAGATTTATCTCATAAGTAGGGGGACACAACCTTGGAAGCATCTGCTCAAATTCCTCAAACAATGAAAGTGATAAAGTTTTGGTCTGGAATGTATCTGTCAAGGATGAATATAGACTCTCCATGTGCTCCCAGAAGTACCTCCTACCAATCAGAGTTCAGATGGACTTTGAAGAACTTAGCAGCACATTAACAATCATGAGAAGTAAACACCTTCTGAGCAATCAGACAGACCATGCTGCATGGATTACTGACCACTTGGAAGAGCATAGCCAGCCAGGTATTCACAGAAGACATATCTCTGAACAACTAACCTTTCTTCTTACAAGAGAGTTAATGGGACCTGAAATAATGGAAGTCCAGTAACAATTTGTCATACAGATGTGCTTCCCCTGGCATTTCTTTTTTTTTGTCTGATCCTGCTCATAAAACAACACTGAGTTGTACTAAGACTACCTCACAGCCTTAGGAGCAGAAAGTTCAATTAAAGGGCAAATTAGTTAAAAGCTGCCATCACAGAACTATTAAATTCAGTAAACAGCAGTCCTAGATGATCTGTACTGTACTCCAAGAGCTACTGATCAGATACAGGAGACAGAAAAGTAATATTAGATATAGTCATGTACCCAGTCAGCTTAACAACCAGTTTCATCATGACAGATACTTCTGTCCCTCCTACTTCTACAACACTTACCCTTTTTTGAAACCTCTGCCATAAATTTAGTTTCTTTATTCTTCTGGAGTCTTGCTTGGACTTTGTAGTTATCCACTCCTTTTTAAATAATCCTGCTTCTGACATTGTTTTCTTATACAGTTTTACCTTTTTTAGTGCTCCCTAAACTTTTTACACTTATCTACACCACCATTATTTCATATTTTTATTAAGATTAACTCCAGCCTTGCCAGACCTCTTCCAGTCCTGCTAGACCTCTTCTATGCACCTTCCATATCCCGGTTGATATTCTTCCTTACTTCAAACTATTGTAATTTCCATTTATTAATTCTCTTGCCTGTATCATTCTCAATAGTCACTTAATTAAATCTGGAAACAAATCTACCATCCTAAAACATCATAATCTGGTCCATTCTACAGTTGTCAGAGCATCATAGCTCACCCATCTCTCTTCATCATATAGGTTGAAAGTCCTTGGTAACATGCTTATTTATTGTTCAGATGTTGTTAGAAAAGCCTAACTCTACCAATTATCTCAGCAGTAGTATATGTCAGTATTGCTTTTACTTTAATGATTTAGTTTACTTGAGTTCCTCTGGTGGTTAATAATTTTGCTTATAAAAGCCTTAAATAAAAAGTATGTGACCAGAAATAAGTCAGGGTATGATGATTCTGTAGCCAATCAATTCAATGCCAAATTTATCCAGACAGTGCTCTCATTAACCAGCCAGACAGCTAATTAAATCCTAGTTGTCCTTACTCAATTAAATAACCACCTTCAGTATCTCTCCTTCTAACCAGTTCCTACACATACCATCAGAAAATACCTCAAGAAATTAGAGCCAACTACAACTGCCCCTGACAAGCTATCTGGTGAACATCTTAAAATAGCAGCTAAGGCTAATGCATATGCAATTTCAATTCTGATAAATTGTTCCACATATGAAAATAAAGTCCCATCACTAAGGAAACAATCCTTCCTTATTCTAGTACAGAAGGAAGGGATCAATACAGATATTTCAAACTTCAGGTCAACTGCCATTTTAACTCCCTTATCAAAATTATTAAAAAACTATAATCATATACAGCTTTTCAATTAATACATAACCAGCTTTTATCTTCAGCCTAGCATGGCTTCCACCCACATCACAGCACAACTACTGTTTTGCTGAATTTTGCTAATATTGTCAACACCAATAGAAATGCCAGAAGCCTAGTCTCCACTATCTTCCTAGACTTATCTAAATATTTTGATTCTGTCACCTACCAGAAATTCTTACATAAATGCTCATTCTTAGGATTTCCCAACTCTTTACTGCAATGGTTCTATAGCAATCTCTCAAACAGAATACAACCAATGAAATAAAAAAAAATTATTTCTCCTGCTTCTTGCGAGTAACAGTTGGCGTCCCACAAGGATCTATACTAGGCCCCATACTTTTTCAGCATATGTATCTATGACATCTACACTGCTACACAAAATTACTACCCTAGTTCAATACACTGATGAATCAACTGTAACCTTCTCTGCCAAAACTCTGCCTTAACTCCAAAACGTTATAACATGACTAAATAATTCACAACTACTTCTAACCCCCCAAAAAAACAGAATTACTGCTCTTTACTCCAAAACACGTCTTTACTAAAACAATAGTATTAACTATTGTCTCTGCCAACAACAGCATGATAGAACAAATAAATCACACAAAATTACTGGGTGTCATCATAGATGCCCAGTTGAAATTTGACCATGTATCACATGCCATTAAAAAAGGCATAAAAAACTAGCTACATTATACAGATTAAAAACCTACCTCAATGACATGGACAGAAGATGCATAGCCTGAACTTTTTTTACTGCTATCTCTTCGCTATGTTGAGCCAATATTCGGTTTTCTTTCATGTCTTACAACTATCCAAACTTAAGCAATGTTATAATATAAATAGCCATATTTGTTGTACACTATAACAATATGACACACCACTGCCAAGCACCCAGAAAATTTAATTGGCTAGACCTACCACATCACCTAGCTCTTTCTCAGCTAAGTACAAAATAACAGACATCTCTATAAGCCAGAAAATTGCCCATCCCTTAACAGTTTAATACAGCACTACTCCTCAATAGAAATTTAAGCTACACAGAAAAATCAATAACCACTATACTGCAGGTGACTCTCTAGCTAAACTATGGAACCACATCCCACTACTACTGAATTCCATTTAGAACGTAAATTCATTTAAAAGACAAGTAAAACTTCAGCTATCAAATCAATGGATTTACTCCTGTAATCTCCTGCCTTATCGTATATTCAAACCATTTCTCTTCACAGAAATGTGAACACAGAATCATATGCTCAACAACCACTCTTGACTAACACTTGAATAGTTTTACCAGCATCTCCCAGTCATAAGCATAGTTCTGCAACACTGCTCACCACCCACCTTTATACTTCAATATAAATCTTATGATAGCCATATATAATTGTCTCTGAACCGGCTTAATACCCCACTTATAACTACAATATTAACATTTTCAGTCATACCAAGTTCCTTTCCTCTTACATTTCTTTGAATTTCTACTCATTAATCACAAAACTATTATCTTTTTCAACAAACCACTAATACTCCTCTTCGTACAGTGTTCAACATCAACTAATTGCGTAAGTATTTTTCTTTAGTTCATATAAATGTAATCTAAATAGCAAATGTATGTGTAATTGTTTGTGCATATTAATTAATGTTTGTTCATGTATATTATTTAATTTCTGTTTAAAATGGTTGTAATATGTCAAAGCTTTTCTCCTCAGGCCTCTGCTGAAAAGATGTTTTTGACTAAACCCAGTCGGACAAACCCGATAAACAAAATAAAAATAAATAAATAAATAAATATAACATAAAATGAACGTTTGAGCTGTAATTAAGTAACTGAAGTGAAGTCAGAACATGTGACATGGAAGAAAAATCCAGGGTGGGTAGGGTTCAATATGTAACATTTCTTGCCAAATGATAACTTTTTTACAGTAAAATTAGCTCTGTCAAAAATGTTCTTTTCTAGAAACTCTTATGGTATGCATGCCAGAATGCTTGGATGCTTGTTCTCAAAGTTTAAAGTCAAACATGAATTTAGACTAATATAGAAAAGTCTTTCACCAGCAAACACATTTTAGTAGTAATGTCTTACTATACTAGGATTCCATCTGTCCTCACCCCCTTTTACCATTTTGCACATGGGGTCTGGGTTTCATTTCAACAGTGACAATCATCTCGAGTGAAGGTTTATACCACCGGGTGGGCTAGCCCTGCCACAGTAGTTTATTTGTACCACTCACTTATACACACACTCTCACCTATGGCTGATTTAGAGTGTTCAATCCACCTACTGCATGTCTTTGTGAGGAAACCCACATAACCACAGGGAGGACATGCAGACTCCACACAAAAGGCACCCAAGCAGAGAATTGAACTGAAGAACCTCTTGCTAGGAGGCAACAAAGCTAACCACTGCACCATCATGGCCACTAAACTGCAAAGCAATCAAAAACTCTTCCAAAGGTGAGCATAACTTTCTCAGTAAATGTTCTGCTGTTTTCCATTGCAGAATCCCTAAATGGTATATAGCAGTATATAAAATGGCTAGGTGGATGAAGAATTGTAGCTATACAAAGAGTCTGCAGAGAGCATGAGACTACCTTCATTCAGTAGTAGAGCTGGACAAAATATCACTTTTATCATTTATTTTTGAAGACAGCATGCTTTATATTTTATTCTACATCTTAATTCCCATGTGGCCCCTGTGGGTCATTAACATTTACAACATCAGAGCTTTATATTATCCATGGAGACTCCCTTTGCTTCTTGCAGGGTAGTGCTAGATGGTAGAAGTAACACTTTGCAGAATGAGTCAATCTCTTAGAAGTGGTGCCTTTTGACCAGCTAGTTATAAGGGTTGGGAGAGCCTATTATCCTTGTAGGTGATCAGCAGGGGCACTGATTTACAGCTATTAAGAACTGTTGCCATGATTCTTAAGCCACATTTCTAGTCATCACTAGGATAGCATCTTCATTTATGCTGCATCTATTTGTAAACAAGTTAAGAGTGAGTCTAAGTAAAGAACACTGAATAAAGCAGACTGACAACTTTATAAGTAGGAGACAAAAGGTATATAAGTTATAATGAATGAGTGATCTAACCTAAGATGAAATTTTGGTGAAAACCTATTATTTTACTACTCAGTCCAAATTAATTTATGCAATTTTCTCCAAAAAATAAATACAAAAATGTGGGTGGGATTTACAAACAAGCATCAAGTAGTTGTAGCTTGGAAAATATGGATACATGCCATTTTGGAATCCACACACCCTTTGCATGGCTGATGCTTAAAGTTGCATTATATGCTAATAGTGTATGAATCTAAGCCTTAGTGTCTGGTGAACAGTACTAGTTTCTGACTTAAAGATTTATAGTGATGCCTCTTCATATATCAGACATGCTTCCATACTGTAGGTATAGGGTAATACTTGAAATAAGAATACTGTGATGAAATGTATGCAGGAATGGCTCCTTGTACAGTAAAATCTTGCCATGCTGCCACTTTTCAAGTATTGAACATTGCCCTTGATTACCTGCAGGTCTCAGCCAGGTGTCACAAGGGAGAACATTGAGCATACACTGTTCTCCAGTAATATGACAGCAAGTTAGCATCCACTCTATCCTATCTCTACCTGAACTTAAGTTCAGTTTAAAGCCCAGGAGGACAGTGGTGTGGACACTGTCTATAGTTGCCACTGGACCATATCACTTATTTTACTTAGAAAATGCATTGCTAACACTGTACAAATATAATTTCAAAAACTAAGAATGAAAGCATGCAGACTTCAAAGGACTTTACATGCTCATAATGAGTTAGATGTTTTAGTAGTCAGACATATGCTAGTGCTATAGATTAGTGGCTAACTAGTTCACTTAAAGTGCATGAATTTGGTTTGTTTTTATCCTTTGCTAAGCAAACTGTAGCTGAAGTATTTATAATAATTTTTTAACATACATGTAATGCATATATATATATATATATATATATATATATATATATATATATATATATAGAGAGAGAGAGAGAGACAGAGAGAGAGAGAGGAAAGCTGAATGGAGTAAATAACTTAGAGCACTGCACCAAAAATAAAAATCCAACAGTTTTATTCCACCACGATAAGAGTTTAGTGCTTTCATCAAAAGTACATAAAAGTGACTTCTTCAGAACTACATGACACACATAATGCTGATTTAAATAGCCTGTCCTACTCAACAATTAGTCAAACAAAAAAGATGTAATTTCCTGCTAAAAAATGTCATTTCCTGCTAAAAAAGTATGTCATTTCCTGTTAGAAAAGATATTCCATGCTAAAAAAGTACCACCCCACTAAAATAATACAACTGAATTATCGATCCATTGATCCCCCAATAATAGAGCTTATGTTAAAAACATTACATAAAAAAACAGCTTATAGTTTTAACATAGAACTAATAGAAATGTTATCATTGAGCCCAGGTGGCACACATGCATTTAACCTTATTTGCCACTTGAGCTCTAAAAATTCAAGAAAATCATCGACAGGTCCACCCCTTGTACCCAAGTCGACCTGCTCTAATACAAAAAACTTGAAACAGTGTGTGGGATATAATTTAATATGCTTAAATAAGGCGTTGGTCTTCCTGTGTTTGTTAATATCATAACTGTGTTGACAGATCCGTTGTCTTAAAGCTCGGACAGTCTTACCCACATAGTAACAGTCACAACCTGTACAGGATGCAACATATACAACCCCCTTGGTGTAACAATAGTACTTTTTATGTGTAGTGATTTTACCAAAATTCCTAAGTTTAATAAATTTGGCATCAATCACAAAAGAACATTGGGTGCATCTTCCACATTTGAAAGTACCACTTAGTCCAGATGCCACCTTTTTTCTTTCAACTAAACCTTTGAAAGATGTACACTTTTTGTACACCACCAGGGGTTTTTCACCTAGTTTATTAATGATATTCTCATCAATAAGAAACATGTTCCAACAATCACAAATGATGCTTTTGATGTCAAAAAAATCAGTAGTGAAAGGTAACACTAATGCCCTGCTATAGTTGTTCATTCTCTCAGTTGCTAGGGGCCTGGTTAGACCCAGAGGGCTGTCCAATAATGTTCTATAAACCCCATTAGTTCCTTTTTGTTGGACCTCACCTATTATGTCCTTAACAAATTGAGGGGGGTAACCTCTTTTTTGTAACATACCCAGTAGGAGTCGCACTCTATAAGAAAATTAATATCCTCAGATACCATTCTGGCCAATCTAACACATTGTCCCTTCACAAGGGATTTCTTCTGGTGCAAGGAGTGCCAACTCTCAAAGTGCAAAAGAGAGTTGGAGTACGTGGGTTTCCTATAAAGATGTGAGGTAAATCTCCCCTTGGAATAATCCTTCCTGATAGTCACGTCAAGGTAGTTCAAAATATCATGGTCCTTGGTCATGGTGAACTTCAGAAAAGTGGTATTGTTGTTAATATAAGTAAAAAAATCTATCCAACTCGTCTTCACTACCATAAAAAGCAAAAACGAAATGCTGGAGTATAAACGGATGCACAATAAATGATAACCGGTGGTGAAAGCAACTCCTTTATTCGACTATATACACACAATATAAAAACATTAAGCACTTTCATCCACTAAAAGTGGACTTCATCAGAATGCCATTACTGATGGCTGATAACAGTTTAAATTACTTTTTTTGGCGCCAACTCCGCCTCCCTAAAAATACCTTCTTAAAGCAACATGGTTGCATACAAAACATATTATAAAATTTGAATAATTTAAAAACATTGATTGATTACTGACACAAATTCAACCATTTCTACTATCATCTTATCTATGTTCAAATAATTGAATTTGTGTAAAAACAATTACGTAAATATTGGTCATCTAAAATTGACTAATAAAACAATAGTAAGATGACGTACTAGGCATGGACAAAAATGAATAAAATATTCGTAAAATATACAAAAATGTCTATATAGTACTATACTACATATAAAATAAATTTAATAAAATATGATAATACATACTAAACACAATAAATATAAATAAAATGTTACTGTATTTCTAAAATGGGTTTTATCGTAATAAAATCATTGAGACCTGGTTTTCTAACCGCATCTGTATATATCTGCCATAAAACCTCCTTTTTACTCAATAAGGTCTTAAAATCCTCTCCCTTAGAATCAATCTTTACTTGATCAATAATACCAAATTTAAATGTGTGCTCCATTCCATATTCAAATATATGTCTACTTAGCGCGTTGTTCATATCCTTGTTCTTAATAGAATACAAATGATCATAAATGCGTTTCTTAAAACAACGTTCGGTTTTTCCTATATAAAATCCCGAACATGAACTACATTTTGCTAAATATATTATATTCTTCGTGTTACAATTACCCCTTAAAAATTTAATAGTTGTCCTGTTAATATTATCTAAAATATGGTTGTCTGTTTCTAATATAGCGTAACACTGTTTACATGAGCCACATTTTTTTAGTACTACCAAAACTTTTAATATCACGAATTTTGGAAGTTGATTGTTCTAATTTCTTTTTTATATTTGGTCCAGTCCTATATACAAATAATGGGGAGGTCCCAATAAAATCACTTACTTCTTCATCAACCAATAATATATTCCAATTATTTTTTATAATATTTTTAATAAATTCCACATGTGGAGAAAATTCCAATATGCAAGCTCTTGCATAATTATTGTTATCATTTATAACTTCTTTATTCTTAAATTCTCTACCTAATAATGGGGGAAATTTATTACCCCATTCTTTAATGACATATGCGGAGATATTATTTAACATAACTCTTGGATATCCCCGGTTTGTAAATAATTCTTGTATATATTGTATCTCTCTTAATACATCTGAATATTCAGAAGTCATATGCGCTGCTCGGATACATTGGCCTTTGTAAATGCTCCTCAACATAGTGCGCGGATGACAGCTATTGTACTCTAAATAGCTATTTGAAAAAGTTTTTTTCTGTATATATTAGATTTAAAACCCATTTTAGTCTTGGAAATATACAAGTCCAAGTAAGCAATACCATCATAATTATTCATAAAAGTAAATTTTAAAAAACTACTGGATTGATTTAAATATTTCATAAAACAGTCAATACTTTGCTTGTCCCCTCTCCAAAGCAGAAACATATCATCCAAATATCGAGAATAATAAACAATATTTTTATAAAAATTGGAGAGGGGACAAGCAAAGTATTGACTGTTTTATGAAATATTTAAGTCAATCCAGTAGTTTTTTAAAATTTGTTTAGTAAATTAATTAAAATTAAACAATTATTAGGGTATGTGAGTATATTTAAACTCACAAGAGGTTTCGGAGTTACTTGTCTGAAGAAGTGTATGTATCCCTGTACACGAAAACGTTTACAAGTAAAGGTTCTTGGATATTATCTTGTGGCTGTGTTATGTTGGACTCACTTATTGTTTTCACAGTATTTTATAGTTAAAGTCACAACAAAAGGAGTTAGAAGAATGTTATTCATGCATTTTTTATAAAACAGCATTTTAATAGTTGCTTTTAAGTGACTGTTTTTCTAGAGTCATGTGCATTTAAATGGTTTGAAAAGAATGTCATATAGTAATAATGAAGTCTAATGTAAGATAAAAGTTCTTAAGCAAATTAAACTATTTAACTACATTCTGTTACTGCTGGTGTTTTTGCTTTCTATTAATCTTGATGTTTGACCACTAATTTGAAGTATGCATGGATGAAAAATCAGGGTTATTAATTATTTTATTATATAACAATGATAAATGTCTGAAATTCTGGGTAGTGATTTAACAGTCTGTATCATATTTATTTTATTTGTACCTAGTGCTGTAATGGGAAAACCTTATCAACTACAGACCTTTTTAGAGCAATTTAGAAAACACAAGTGGAAAAAAAACTAAGGGTAATGCTGCTCAATGCCAGAAGTCTAAACCTCAAGATGCACTGAAGCCCTCCTCAGTATGGAGAACATCGATGTCTGTGCAGTGACTGAAACCTGGTTCAAGGCTCCTAAGAGCACCCCAGCACTATCAGGTTTTACCTCATATCATGCTTTCCAGCCCCAAAACTTGGACCGAACCACAAAAGGAGGGGGAGTATCCATTTTCATCAAAGATACCCACACCTCCAGGTTAGTGGCCATCGGAGACTATCCAGGTGCAACTAACCATAGGCAAAACTGCCTTACATTTTGTAGCATGCTACAGACCACCCTCTCAAACTCAGGAACCCCACACAACCTTCCTGAAGACACTGGAGAGTATGAATGTCTCTCCAAATACCATCATTTTGGGAGACTTCAACTACCCAAACATAGACTGGGAACATTACTCAAGCCCCAACACCCTAGCCCAAAGGTTCCTAGAATTCATAAACTCAAATGCAATGGAACAACTAGTTACCATTCCCACAAGAGGAGACAATATACTAGACCTGATCATCACAAACATGGGGACAAAATGCTCCACACCGGAAGTACATCCCTCTTTGGTAAGATCAGACCATAAATTAATCTCACTGGAAATCCACATCCCCCCACCCCTGCACAAAAGACCACAGTGAAGAACTTCTCAAAAGCAAACTTCACACTTCTTAAGACTGAAGTGGTATCTTTCAAGGCCCCTGGGCCAGTGGAAACCACAACCCACACTGCTGAATCTTTTGCAAATGCCTTCTATGGGCACCTTCAAGAATGCATGGATCATGCAATCCCAAATAAAACCAAGACCCATTCCCCAAAGGCAGGCGGTCTGGTGGACCTCAGCCATAAACAAACTTTACAACAAGAGGAGGAAGCTACTACATGACAGAGCAAAATCCCTAAAAGGGAAGGCATCTCTGATCAGTACTAGCAAAAAACTACGATCACTCATAAAATCATCCAAGGCCAACTTTGAGAGAAAAATCGCAAAAGACACAAAAGACAATCACAAGGCCTTCTTTAGCTATGTTAGAAACCTGGGTGGAAACTCCCAGATATGCTCAGAGTTAGTCCAAAATGACACAAAATACACTGAACCCACTGACATTGTCAACATTCTGGCAGACAGGTTCAGTGCAAATTTCTCCTCCCCTCCCCAAAAGGAGAAATAACTATCCCAGCAGAGTGTAGCCTCCTAACATCTCAGATGCCCAGGTGAGAGCCCTCTCTAAAGCTAAAAACACAGCATCAATGGGACCGGATGGTGTCCTGGGCTGTGTGCTACATGAACTCCAAGAGGAACTAAACCCACACATAAGGCTGCTGTTTAATCTTAGCCTTACTACAGGATACATACCCAAAGAGTGACGTATGGCAACAGTGGTCCCACTTCACAAAGACGGTGCTTCTATGGACCCTGGAAATTACCGCCCCATAAGCTTGATGAGCCTGGTCTGCAAAGCTATGGAGAGGATCATTATGGAACTCATAAACAAAGACATTGGGGACCTACAGACATTGGATCCTACCCAATTTGGCTTTGTCAAGGGCAGATCCTGCCTTTTGAACTTGGTCGACTTTTTTGAAACAGTCACTAAGGCCATTGATGAGGGCAAGGCAGTTCACACAGCCTACCTTGACCTTGCAAAAGCCTTTGACACAATACCCCACTCGGGCATCATAGACAAACTCACCAGCTTAAATGTAAACCCATATGTCACAAGATGGGTTGCAAACTGGCTCAAGGACAGAACCCACAGGGTCAGAGTTGCTGGAGCTATGTTAGACTCTAAGCCAGTCTGGCGGTGTCCCACAGGCTCAGTCCTGGGACCCCTCTTGTTCGGCATTTATTTTTCCAAGGTACAGGCAAACATAGGAGGATTGTGGCTGACAAAGTTCGCAGATGACTGCAAACTCGGGGCCATAATTGATACCCCAGCGGACACAAACATCCTTCAGAGAGGCCTCATAGAAATGGATAATTGGTGCCAGAGCCATGGCCTTAAGCTGAACGCCAAGAAATGTATAGTCATACCCTTTGGGAAAAACAAGGTACACAAATTACCACATAGGCGGTAATCCATTAAGAGGTAATCAGGGACCTAGGGACCCAGGTTGACAGTAACCTCTCATTTGACACTCACATTGCCAAAGTGGTTAGGAATACCTTCTATATTGCCCACCTTATCATGAAGGGTTTCACATCTAGATCAAGAGAGGTCATTGTGTCCCTGTACTCTTCTCTTATCAGGCCAATGATTGAGTACAATGCCCCATTTGGGATGTATCTCACCCGACACCTGCAGCAGTTGGAAAGACCCCAAAAGTTCCTCACCAAGAGGATAAAGGGTCTTAAACATATGTCATATGCTGCTCGACTGAAAAAACTCCAGCTCTATTCAGTCTCAGAGGTGATCTGTGCCTGAGGCCATGTCCAATCCTGAATTAATGGACATGCTCCACCTCAGAAAATCCAAATCCATCAGAGCCACGAGAACAAGTGACTTAAACCTCAACACAGAAATAAATAGAACGTGCTGGAGGGACAGATTCATAACCCAGAGGCTCCCTACACTCTGGAACAGAATCCCAGTCCATGTTAGGCAGAGCTCCTCACTGACTCTATTCAAGAGAAATCTCGACGAGTGGATGGGAGATCGTGGGTCATCTCTGTGTCACTACTAGACAGAGGCATAGTAAACTAAACCCTAAAAGGGCGTAGTATTCTCATCCTAAGGGGTGGTGTAAGCCACATACACTCTGGCTAGGCTTATAAATGCCCTAGGGCAGATAGCCTAGTACGAACCTATGAACCTAATTAATATACTTTCATTTGACTGAAAGTTCATTTTTTTGATTTACAGCTACCTGAATTCAGTTTATTGTTTAATAATAAATCCTTAATATCTGAAAAATAAACATTTCTGCATTTTTCTGGAGTATGCATATCTGCATTAAGGGTAATATCAGGGTTTTCAAATATAGGCTGATCATAAAGAATTCCTTAAAAATTTTAGGTCTGTTATTAATGTTTATGCAGCTTTGATTATTTGTGTTAAAGCTCTGGGTAAGTTGACAGTTGAAGATGGGAGTATAGAGAAAAGTAGACACTTTAATTTTAGGGAGTTATATCCTTGTAATGTTTTAATCTACCCAGGAGCCCAGTTTTTGAAATCTCCAGTTTATCCTAAAAACTAGAAACAGTTTTATGATTTTACATGTTACACAATGTTTAAAACTGGGCAACTTGAAACATTTTGCATTTAGGATCTACAGTCTTTAATAGGCTAACTTTAGGGGGCTTGTGTTTTTTCCACATAAAGACAGTGATACTCTCATTATTTATTTATTTTGTTTTTATGAAAGATTTTTCAAATAGGCTATTCAGAAAGACCTGTGATGCTGTTGTGCTGCACTAAGTAATACAGATGCATTAGGGCAACATGGCAACGAGCTGATTATGTATAAATAATGGCCATAACGCCCACATGCCAGAGGTCAGGCTGCATAGTAAATGATTGCAGCCATGGTAGTGGTAGCCATTGCACCACTGCATTGGGTATGCAATAGGTGGTCCACGTGACCAGTGTGAGTGGTACAAGAAGGATAGGTACTTGATGCTATATGAGTTCGAATGTGCAACAAAGCACCTCATAGCTGTAACACAGGCACTTTGAGCAGGCCATACTGGGTCATCACAGCAAAGTGTCAACTTAGTTAATTATACAGACACCAATGAAAGAGAGAGATCGAAAAGGTAGAAAATGGGGCAAGAACAAGCAGATAAACACACCAGGGTAATACAGTGGGAAAATAGATTTGGGGAGAGCATTTTTATGGGGGTAGGTGCCTATTTTCCATTCTTTGTGTGGAGGGGTTTGGTAGCAAGGACCATGTGCTACAAGGAAGGAGGATATACAGAAAGTAGCAGGTGTAAAAAAATAAACATACTACATAGAGTCTGACAGTGGAGGTATGGGCACAAGAGGGGCAACTGGTGAAGGGGAGGATTAAACTATGTACAGGGTATGAAGAGTTACACATAAAGGAGGAGGACACCATAATGGTAATACAGAGGGAACTGAGGTCCTGCCTGACTAGCTCAAGGCATAATTCACCCAAATGTCAGTCACCTTTGTGGCTGACATCCTGGATAGGTGCTGCCCTGATTTGCCAGTAAAGGGGCAGGCTGGCTATATGACTATCTGCTATACAAGGAAATACTTCAGGGTGCTAGTGTAGATGTCCAGCTGCCAGCCCATATCAGCCGTGCTCAGCTACTGCACCTGCCAACAGAAGACCCAGAAGGAACCATCCAGATCACTTTTAGAGGAAGATCCTCTGCATCTCTTTCTGAGAGGTGACCAAATAAGCCACCAACATGCCATGTAGGTCATTTTTCACAGGGTAGCATTCACCTCCCTGCAAAGAGGTAAGCCTGAGAACTGCTGGTGACCCAGCCTCAGGCTTGTTTGCTGATGCAGATCCATGTGGCTGCTGCCACACCTCATCCTACATCACAGATGACCAGTAGAAATAAGAAAGAAAAAGAGAAAGACAAAAACACTACCATAGATTAGTAAATATGTGTAGTACAACTTTATTCCAATGTTACATAACATACATCTATATTCTACACTTAAATCACTGCAAGGCATACTTCTCAACTGTCCAGATTTTCGCAGAATGCCTAGATTTTTGCCTCATATTTTTGGTCTGTTTCTTATAAAATCTGTGGTTTTCTGGGAAATCACTGGGATCATGTGAGGACTAAAGTCACTAAATAATGACATACATTTGAGTTTCAGACTTTATATTTTTAGAAGAATGTATGCTAAAACAAATCCTGTTATTGTATCAACTTTCTAGGTTTCTAAGAGCAGTATTTAAAATCTGTCCCTATTTTGGGCCTTTGTTCCCCCATTGTGTCAGGTTTTATCCAGATTTCATGCGCTAAGTGGTTGAGAGGTATGCTGCCAGGACAGCCTCTCATATCTCCTTAAGCAATCCACATGATTCAATGCAGTCTCTTTGACCATAGTAAAACACATACCAGACAGTGATCAATACAAAATTTCCATGAAAAATGAAGGCAATTACAGCAAAAAGTGATAGAATGTAGATGGCCAAACTACACAAAGTTTACAACAGAAAGGAGGCCCCTCACCCTAATCTGTCCTTCTCACTAGTGGAACAGGTCACAGTGGCACCTCCACAGACCACTATAATTGAAAAAGCACTGCTTATCAGAGTAGGTGATGCCAGCAGCATCACTCATTGCCCTTGTTAGCTGGTGCTAATTATTGATCATTTTTGGGGGAGGGGTATCATACTGCTCCAGCAGGTACTTCCTATAGTCCTTGTACAGCAAATGAAGAAAGAGTATAATCCCCTGGTTGCACCAGGAGAGAGAGCCATTATGCTGCAAATGTTTGAAGAATCCAGGCTGATAAGTGCATCAAAAACTAAATGTATGAGGTTTGGGAGACATAGATGGAAAGATAAATATTAAATACAGTGGACAGCGATTGAAACTGCATTCATTTAAAGGCTTCTTATATGGGTAGATGCAGCTTTGAGTTTTCTAATGATATCAATCAGTTGGTTAACGATATCTATAAAACTATAGGTTGTATAAAAAAGATCTATAAAGCACAGGAAATCAGAATTGATGAAATGATTGTAAGCAACAATAAATCCAAAACTGAGTATATACCAGGGTTGGGAGGGTGGCCTAATGCTTAAGGTGTTTCACTTACAAACGCAAGGTGCAGGGTTTGAGTCTCATAAGGGATAATTGGCTAGGCTCGCAAGGGCAGTTAGCCTAGTACTAACCTATGAACCATAATAATAATAATAACAATAATATGGTACCCTATAAGAAAACTAGCATGAGTAAATGCGAAAGAGTAAATTGAAAATATATTAAGGACATCCATGGATGTGAAAGTTTAAGATATTAAATATTAAAATAGCTGAACTTGTGCAATGTATTACAAATATATTTGTGTGTGTGTATATACATATATATATGTGTGTGTATGTATGTACACACATTATTTATATATAAAGTTATCTACACATAATATAACCCTCATTTAATCAACAGTCAAAAGGCTGCATAATATTGACACTGCAAAATGCCAACAGAGTAAAATATCTAAACACAAAATATTGATAAAATCTAAGTTACACTAAGAAAGATTTATGCCATGCCCCACTGCGGTGCAACCTCAGAGATGGTATAAATAATTAACATGGAATGTGAGGTGTAACCCCCCCCCATGGGGTTGCAGGGGGGCTTACCTCCTGCAAAACATTTGCAAAAGGATCGCACTACAGTAGGGAAAATGACATATACCTTTGACTTGCCTTAGAGAACTACTTGTCAGTGAAATGAGTTTTAGGTGAAATGAACTTTAGGTGATTTGGTCTCAGTGAAATAAGTTTAGAAGAAATGGTCTTTAGGTGAAGTGATACGAACCCATATATATATATATATATATATATATATATATATATATATATCTCCCTATCAGTTGATCGAGTTTTCAGAAAATTGAAATTCATATCGGCAAGATGATATGATTGAATTTCTGAAAATCAGAAGCTTTTGAATGGATATCACGGTACAGTGAAGATTGGGAAATTTACCATTTTGCTCAATGTAGTGCGATCTCGGAGTTGGTATATATAATTAGGGAGTGTGGAGGGCACAGGGGGGCTTGTCCTCCTGCAAAACCATAGAAAAATAATTTTTTGTGGTTTTTTTTGTTTTTTTAATGTCTGAGTTTTCAGAAGTTTGATCATATCGTCTCGCTGACATTAATTTTTAGTTTCTGAAAACTTGATCAACTGATATATATATATATATATATATATATATATATATATATATATATATATATATATATATACATTCACATGCACATAGGTCATTTAAAGACAACTACCTCTTGAAATATTTGGAGTTATCGAAGAGTAGTACAGAATCATCAGACAACCTCTGCAGGGCATTATATAGGAATGAGAGTTGTACTGATTGGTTCTTTGAGACAGTAGATGATGCATGGACTAGACTACCAAATTATATTAAAACAAGTACTAGTTTTGATATTTTTAAGCATAACTTGGACACTATTATGAGAATGACTGTTTTGGTATATTGACAGAGCAGAAGGGCATTCTTACCCATGTCTGAAATATTAGTATGTGTGTGTAAATGTATGTATGTCCACTCCACAGGTCAGAACAAGGAGGAAAATGATAGCCCTATGTACATGTACTGGTCACACTATGATATGCTTCACCCAAAAGCAAGGTTGCATGATGAAAAGCATCTCTAGGTCAAATAGGTGGCACTACATGCTTTGCAGTGTCCATGCATAAACTCTAAGTACACCCAGGTTCATAGGTTCATAGGTGTTTACTAGGCTAATGATCACAAGGGCCTTTTTAAGCCTAGCCATGCACCCCAAATCTCTGACAGATTCTGATACCCTTCATAAATGTAAGCATGGGCCTGATTGATGAACCATTCACAAGTTACCTGTGTCCATTAGAGACATAGGTGCCAAATCAGGGATGAATTTCTGGTTTGCCATCCAATTGTCCAAGTTGCACTAGAATTGAGTTAGGGAGGAACTCTGCTTCACATGGATGGGGAGCCTGTTCCATCGACAGGGTAGTCTCTGGGATACATGCCTATCTCTCCAGCAGGTCCTATCTATATCACGGGCAAGGTTTAAGTCTTTAGAATGGGGAATTCTGTTTTTTTGTGGATATGCAGGAGATCCATCAGAGTGGGGTCTGACAATGCCCTGTATGCCAGGCATAGATCTCCTCTCAAAAGCCTGTAGGAGACAGAATACAAGAATAAGGCTTTGGGGTGGTCTGCATAGGACATATTACTTACACCCCGTATTCTTTTAGTAAGGAACCTCTGTGGACATTCCAGTTGTTGGATATGCCTAGTTAGGTACATGGCAAATGGTGCATTGTACTGAATGATAGGTCTGATGAATGGTGAATACAGTAGAACAATGACTTCCATGGACTTAGATGCCATACCTTTGTTTATAAGTTGTGAAACATAGAATGATTCCCTCACTACTGTAGACATGTGATGATCAAAGGCTAGATTACTATCTATGTGCTTCCCTAAGTCCCTGACTACTGGGTCAACTCTAAGGGGTGTGTTGTCAATATAATAGTTACCAGGGATGGTGACTTCCCAAAGTATACTATTAGGCATTTTTTGGCATTTAATTTTAGTCCATGGCTCTGACACCAGTTATTTGTCTGCGTCACCCCTCCTGGAGAACATTTGTATCAGTGTGATATTCAATGACAGCTCCTAATTTGCAATCATCTGCAAACCTTGACTTCTGAGAAGTAAATGCCAAAAAGGAGCAGTCCAAGGACTAATTTCTGAGGGATTCCACTTGTGACTGGTCTCTTTGTAGAGGTGGACTCCCCAATTCTAACTTCCTGGGTCCTGTCTGTGAGCCAGTCAGCTATTCACCGAGTGGGGTATTGTGTCAAATGCCCTGGCCAGGTCAAGGTATGCAGTGCGAATGATTTTGCCCTCATCCATTGCTTTGGTGACCTTTTCAAAAACATCCACCAGGTTGAGTAGGCATGATCTGCCCTTGACAAAACCAAACTGGGTTGGGTACAGTGTCTGGACATTTACTATATCTCTATTAATCATCTCCATGATAATTCTTTCCATGGATTTACATACAAAACTAGTGATACTTATGGGCCTATAGTTTCCAGGGTCTGTAGATGGCCCACTTTGTGCAGAGGGATGACTGTTGCCTTTCTCCATTCATGAGGCACGAAGCCTGTTTGGAGACTACAGTTAAATAGAATGTAATAATTCCAGAGGCCCTGATAGGTCATGTTTCATGCTATTTAGACGGCATCCTGGGATATTGTCTGGGCCTGTTGATGAAGTGTTCTTGGTCTTAGAGAGAGCATTAAGGACTTGCTCCCTACTGATAGTAGGGGAGTTATATTTGATATTTCCTGAGGGAAGGTTGAGGGGGAGATAGGAGTAAAGTTGGAACTGAATTTATCAGCCAGGAGGTTTTTGATATCTTCTGCCTCAGTATAGGTGGTTCCATTTACAATGAGCTCTGCACACAATTGTGTATTGCCTTTGAGGCTGCAAACATAGCTAAAGAATGCATTGTGGTCATCCTTGGCATGGGAGGCCAAACATACCTGAAATTTGGCTTTGGCAGACTTTATTTGTCCTCTGAGTTGTTTGTTTAGTTTGATGAGTGCTTTTATCCTTCTGGGTGCTGCACCTCCTAATTTTTGCCGTGATTTTCTTCCTTCTGTTATACAGCCTATTGATTTTGTAATTCCACAAGGGTGGTTTTGTTAATTTTGTACTTCTTCCTGGTGGGTACAGCTGCCTCTATGCAGCTACTAACATGCTTGTACAGGGTTTCTGTGAACAGTTCTGCATAGGCAGAAGTGTTCTCAGGGTTTATAGGGGCTTGAAATTTTGCCAGGTTCTCACTTAACAGGAGGAGGATAGCCTTAGAATAGTTCCTAAATATTCCAGGTTGAGCTGGGGGTCCAGGTTTTATTTTTACATCAAAGGAGACCATTTTGTGGTCTGACCTTACCAGGGAAGACATTACAGTAGGGGGTGTGCAGCACTCTCCCATATTAGTGAGGACCAGATCCAGTATGGTTGCACCCCTAGTTGGTGTATTGACTATCTGGTCCAGGGAGTTTGTGTTTACAAAATCCAGGAATCTCTGTGCATGTACTTTTGATGTCATATAGGATTCCCAGTTAATAGTGGAGTAATTAAAGTCACCCATGAATATGGTACTGGGTTGGATGGTTAGTATTTCTAATAAGTTTAAATACATGGTATGGATTTCCTGGGTCGGGTCATAGAGTGAGACCTATTGCTTGCAAGAAAGTGGTATTGTATTTCACCTATAGTGATTTGAACATGGAGCAGCTCAAGTGCATTGTCCTGTTTGATCAGCCTTGAAGTATATTTATTTTTGATATAGAGATGCCTCCACCTTTAGTCTGTGCCTTGTGAAGTAGTTGGTCTAAAGGTGTGGAAGGCATTATAACCTTGCACTGTTGGTGTGCTCTCCGTGGCTTTAAACCACGTCTCACAGACCACACAGACAACAGCATTCTCTAGGGTAAAGAGAGTTTCCAGGGAGTGGAGTTTTTTGTTTAGGCACCTAGCATTGAGCAATAATACCTTTAGATTTTCTTGGTTTTGATTTGCTATGTTAGAAGTACTTTCAGTTTGGCATTGCCTAAAAAAGGCACTTTTAGGGAAGGCAGTGTTTTAGCTAATATTCAAAAGCCTAGAGGGGAGAGGTACAGACCATCCCTGGCAAAGCAGAGTGGTCTGTTGACCATCTCCTTCCATGCTGACAAATATTGCACCCCCTTAGAATGACACCAGAAACTAAGCCAGTTATTAAAGTAAATCATCTTTTGTTCATATTGTGGCATCATCCTTGGAGAAGGTAACATTCTGCTCAATGCTAGGCTCATATCAGCCTGAGACACATATTCCAAGAGCTATATAATGTCTCTCTTCATATAGTCTAGGGAGGTATGTCTCAGGTCATTTACTCCCACATGGACTATGACTGAGTCATATTGGTAATTGTGGTCTAATGACCTGAGTGCATGTGTAATGTGGTGGATCCTAGCCCCTGATAAACAACTGACCATAACTTTCTCCTTACTCAGCCTGGTAAGAAGGACATCAGTGTGTCTCACAATGGAGTCTCCAATGACTAGAATGGAACTCATGGAAGTCGTGTTGGATAACAATTACATCGGTTTCCAGGGAGAATATTATCAACAAATTAGCGGTGTAGCTATGGGGGCAGCTTGTGCCCCAATTTACACTAATTTAGTGATGTTAGAATGGGAGGATAGGTATGTGTATGTGTTAAAAAGTATTTATAAGAAGCACATGAAGTGCTACGAGATTTTTGGACAATATTTTTGTGATTTGGGAGGGCACTAAGGACAGTATAGTGGAGTTCATTGATTATTTGAATAATACCACGGACTTTCTCTCCTTTACACACACTATCGATGATCATAGTATAAACTATCTCGACATCACAATTTGTAAGACACCACAGGGATTTAAGTCCAGGATTTTTCGTAAGGCCACATGGTGTAATAGTTATTTACACCACGATAGTTTCCATCCTTTTCACCAAAAAAGGAGCTTGATTAAGGGACAGGCAGTTAGGCTGGCAAGGATGACATCTGACTTTTATGATTTATTTGAAGAATTTAATTTCTTGGGTAAAAAGTTTATTGAGAGAGGATACCCTAAAGAGCTAGTGGGTAAAACACTGGAGGATATCTACAATGGTTGGGGGACCAAATATAAAGCTTTACTAGGTCAACCTTTTAGTAAAGTGGTTGAATCCGACAAGGCAATAAAAAATTACCAGGGGGCATGCGTTACTGAGTTTAGTACGTTTTCTGACTTCTTTACACAAATAGTGAAAGCCAATTGGTGTATATTAAAAACTAATAAGGAATTATACGAAGTGGTAGGAAACAGACCTCACTTTATTTACAGGACAGGAATTAGTTTTAAAAGGTTGTTTGAAAGAGTTGACAACAAGGACAATACTAAAAAAGCAACTAGTTCATGTGGTAGGTGTGGGCAATGTTCTCACATTTACAAGGAAGAGTCCATAAAATTGAACAATGGTTTGGGTAGTGTAGTTAAATTTTGTAAGGGTAATTGTCATACTAGAATGTTGGTTTATTTGGCCATCTGTACACAATGTTCATCATTTTATATAGGGAAAACCGAGAGGGCACTGAAAGATAGAATATATGAGCATTTTAATGACATCAGGACCAGGAAAGATACCAGTGCCCTATACAAACATTCGGTTTCCTGTATATCATTTAATGGTTTCAAATTTGGGATTATTGATCTGGTTAAGAACAACAATGGAGGGGGGTGATATGAAAAATGTACTACTGAACAGGGAATTAAGATGGCAATTGAGGCGTAAGGCTAATTTTCCTCCAGGTCTTAATGAATACATCAGCATTAAAGCTACACTAATAGAGAGAGCAGGAAAAGTTTGAACCACTTTGTATACAATGGTAACATCTTTTAAAGACTTGAATGGTATTAATAAGTTTTTTTAAAACAGTTTTTTAAAATAGTTTTATGTTTGCACATTATGATCCTACCCCACAATAATGCAGGGATAAATTTCATCTTATAACATTTCATTTCATTTTACTTGTGTAAGATTGTTGTATGGTGTAAAATAATATAATATTATATTTTAAAACACCCGTTAGTGGTGCTTTAAATTTTTAATTGGTTAGGCAATTAGGGCAATTTAGGGCATTATATATAGTAAGTGTAGCACTGGTATTGTTTTATCTGAAGAAGTCTCACATTGAGACGAAGGTGCTTATCGTTTGGTGGATTTATAATAAATTTTAAAAGGATTCATCCTACTCGTAGTCTGGAACTATTTTTGCTTTATTTAGTTGTTTTTTGTCTAATTTGGTTGGTTTCGTGACCTCGGATTGGTTCCAGTTTTTGCTTGTAGGATTGTCGTGGAGTTTTTTCAACATTGGTGCTACCGTTATGGAAGGTTCCCCTAGTGATTCAACTATCATTGGACAAGATATATTGTTTAGTCCTAGTTGTATAACTAGGACACAACAAGACGTAACTAACGTACGTGAGGAATTGGCTACATTAAGAGGTGATTTAACCAGGCTTATTGACTTGTTTAAACAAGTCGAACCAGCAGATGGAGCCAATTCACTTCGCAACTATCCTGTTCATGCTTCGGCGCAGTTTTTAATGTCATCTCCATGCTCAAGGGTTGAGAGCAATGGTGGTACCAAGACAAATGCCAGGGAAGGCGAATAAAGCAACGGAAGTAAAACCGGAGGGGTTCCTCTATCTCCACTTAATCGATTTGATGTGCAGGTCTCTACAATGGAGCCACAGGACCGGGTGGCACAACAGACGAACAATAAATCTAAAGGTACTGTTACTTATGCCTATCAATCTACAAAAGGAACTACGGCCAGTTCTAATGCTGCGGAATCGGCGGCACGTTCCTTTTTGATTAATGAACATTCTTTTTATTTTAAATATGTTTTAGACAGGAATTCTGAGTTTAATACCTCTTTTTCTGTTAAGCACTTTCAAAGTAATACGGTTGGACATGGTTTAAACGAAACGGACGTCCCTACATTGAAAGACTTGATTTACTTATTTGAAAAGAAGTTGTTTAAGTACAAATGTTTACAAATTGATAATAGATATTTACATTGTTGTGTTAGTCACAAAATAGTTCCTCAGGGACTTAGAATATTTAAATATCCCTTTAGTATTTTATATTCTAATGTTGTTTTAAAAGACTTTCATGTCTTTTTTGGCGAGTGTGGGTTTGGTTTGATTTTAAAGTTGATTAAGTACAACGAAACATTGTTGAATAGTTTGTTAGTTGATTTAAACAAACTAAATGAAGACATTCTTAAAGATTTGTTATTTGATGAATACAAAGATTTATACAACAGGGTTTTGAAAAAAGCAGATGGTAGGATTAACAAGGTTTTTGCCAGGAAGCAGAAAAAGTTTATGAGGGACAAAGAACAATATATTAAGGGTAAAATGTATCCTGGACCTATCAACAACTTTAAAAATATAAATAAAATGCAGGAATTGGTTCACCCTATGCAATGTGACATAGTAGAATCTTATGAAGTACAAAGATCCAACTTCCACGGTAGAAATAATCATGTTGGAGGTGTTTCTAACAGAGTTTTAGATGAACTTGATTCCTTTTCTGAACCACAAGAACATTTTTTAGTTCCAAGGAGGCCAGAACATCTGGCAAATCAAGCCAGACTTCCATCCGACCCGGGTTATTCAACAAGTTCACATGGGAACAATTATGGATGGAAGAAAGTGGGGAAGAAGGGCAGATAAATATTATTCAACATGCTGATGGTATAGTATCTGAATATAGAGGTTTTAAAATTTTTAATTATACATCCACTATTCTGGGAAAGAACCATTTTGACTTATTTTCAAAAGGTTTTAAATTTGTTAGATCACAGTATGGTGATTTAGCTCACATTTTAGTAGATTTTAAACTATACCTCAGAAAACTGAACTTAAGTTTGATTCACAAAAAAACTTTGGGAGATAACCTTATTACTAACAGAGGATTAGTAAGGAACAGTACATACAACCCACCCCTACATCCGGCTCTTATTACTTTTGAGAATATTGTCACAAATGAGATTTACGATGCGTATATAAAGAATAGAAGAAAAATGGAACATCGCAACTTGAGTAAAGAAGAAGAGAGGTTACTCTTTGATTTAAAAGTACAAAAAGATATTAGAATTATGAAGCCGGATAAAGGTGGAGGAGTTGTATTATTTGATAATGAGGAATACAACAATGCCTTAACTAATATCCTGTTGGATACAAACACATACACCTCAGTTTCATACAATGAGATACAAATTGCATATAGGAGGATCGATTCCCTCTTAGAAGAGTACTTGCTAGAAAATAGAGTTGATAAATCAACATACCAATTTTTGAGACAAGTACACCCTATTATTTCTCAGTTTTTTGGGGTGCTTAAGGTCCATAAGTCCATATTGGAGCCCCTGTTTAGACCTATTGTATCAGCCAGTAACTCTAAAACACATCCTTTAGCAGTATACATTGACAGCCTCACCAAAAATATAGTAACAAGGATGGAACATTTAATTAAAGATTCCTGGGAATTCCTTAGTAAATTAAATTATGATTTGTGGTCAGAAAACTGTGTATTTCTAACAATTGATGTAAAAGATTTATTTACATGTATTCCACGGGTCGAGGGACAGGAATTCTTTGAAGACAGTATCCATAAGTATTCAGATTTACCTTACGATCAGAAGTTAATAATCTTGGAACTCATGGAAGTCGTGTTGGATAACAATTACATCGGCTTCCAGGGAGAATATTATCAACAAATTAGTGGTGTAGCTATGGGGGCAGCTTGTGCCCCCATTTATGCTAATTTAGTGATGTTAGAATGGGAGGATAGGTATGTGTTAAAAAGTATTTATAGGAAGCACATGAAGTGCTACTTGAGATTTTTGGACGATATTTTTGTGATTTGGGAGGGCACTAAGGACAGTATAGTGGAGTTCATTGATTATTTGAATAATACCACGGACTTTCTCTCCTTTACACACACTGTCGATGATCATAGTATAAACTATCTCGACATCACAATTTGTAAGACACCACAGGGATTTAAGTCCAGGATTTTTCGTAAGGCCACATGGTGTAATGGTTATTTACACCACAATAGTTTCCATCCTTTTCACCAAAAAAGGAGCTTGATTAAGGGACAGGCAGTTAGGCTGGTGAGGATGACATCTGACTTTTATGATTTATTTGAAGAATTTAATTTCTTGGGTAAAAAGTTTATTGAGAGAGGATATCGAAAAGAGCTGGTGGGTAAAACACTGGAGGATGTCTACAATGGTTGGGGGACCAAATATAAAGCTTTACTAGGTCAACCTTTTAGAAAAGTGGTTGAATCCGACAAGGCAATAAAAAATTACCAGGGGGCATGCGTTACTGAGTTTAGTACATTTTCTGACTTCTTTACACAAATAGTGAAAGCCAATTGGTGTATATTAAAAACTAATAAGGAATTATACGAAGTGGTAGGAAACAGACCTCACTTTATTTACAGGACAGAAATTAGTTTTAAAAGGTTGTTCGAAAGAGTTGACAAGGACAATACCAAAAAAAGCAACTAGTTCATGTGGTAGGTGTGGGCAATGTTCTCACATTTACAAGGAAGAGTCCATAAAATTGAACAATGGTTTGGGTAGTGTAGTTAAATTTTGTAAGGGTAATTGTCATACTAGAATGTTGGTTTATTTGGCCATCTGTACACAATGTTCATCATTTTATATAGGGAAAACCGAGAGGGCACTGAAAGATAGAATACATGAGCATTTTAATGACATCAGGACCAGGAAAGATACCAGTGCCCTATACAAACATTCGGTTTCCTGTATATCATTTAATGGTTTCAAATTTGGGATTATTGATCTGGTTAAGAACAACAATAGGGGGGGTGATATGAAGAATGTACTACTGAACAGGGAATTAAGATGGCAATTGAGGCTTAAGGCTAATTTTCCTCCAGGTCTTAATGAATACATCAGCATTAAAGCTACACTAATAGAGAGAGTAGGAAAAGTTTGAACCACTTTGTATACAATGGTAACATCTTTTAAAGACTTGAATGGTATTAATAAGTTTTTTTTAAAACAGTTTTTTTAAAATAGTTTTATGTTTGCACATTATGATCCTACCCCACAATAATGCAGGGACAAATTTCATCTTATAACATTTCATTTCATTTTACTTGTGTAAGATTGTTGTATGGTGTAAAATAATATAATATTATATTTTAAAACACCCGTTAGTGGTGCTTTAAATTTTTAATTGGTTAGGCAATTAGGGCAATTTAAGGCATTATATATAGTAAGTGTAGCACTGGTATTGTTTTATCTGAAGAAGTCTCACATTGAGACGAAAGCGCTTATCTTTTGGTGGATTTATAATAAATTTTAAAAGGATTCATCCTACTCGTAGTCTGGAACTATTTTTGCTTTATTTAGTTGTTTTTTGTCTAATTTGGTTGGTCCAATGACTAGAATGTTGGATTGTGTATTGACTTGCCTTTTGGGCTTAGAGTTAGAGGCTCCATGAGATGTAGCTCTATGTGTTGATGTGGGTGTTGTTTTGAAAGAGTGTGTTTGGGGCTGCTGAAGGTATTTCTTACTAGGTGGTCTTTGTGGTTTAGGAATGTTACATGTAAGTGTCTCAGTATATGTGAGTCTATATGTTTGCTTTGAATTGTGTGTGATGTGTATTTGGGGCTGCTGAAGGTATTTCTTACTAGGTCTTTGTGGTTTAGGAATGTTACATGTAAGTGCCTCAGTATATGTGAGTCTATATGTCTGCTTTGAATTGTGTGTGATGGGTGGTGCATGTGTACTACTGACAACCTTATTGACATTAGGAGTACTTTTATGTGAGAGCTCTGCCTCCAGTGACTTTGTGTAAATACATCTCTCATATACCATATCAGTTTGTTTGAGAATTAACTGGTTGTCAGTAAACATGAGGCAATTTCTATATTGCCTCAGGATGCCCATATCTACCAAGCCAGTAACAGAGATAGTAGGAAAATTCATATCCATGGCAACAGACCATTTTTATTGATTAGACTGTTGGAGTGAGAATATCAATCACTGTCAGGAGTATCTGATTTGCAACTATGTGGACAGTGCTTGTCACTGTAAACTAGTTGTCCTGTGTGCAACTAGATATTGGAGAAATTTCAGTTGTGCTTTTAAAGGAAAAATGTCACTCAAGGTGACTGAGTACGCAGAGAGCACTGCCAAACACTTGATGGGAAACTAATACATAGGCCCTGAAAATTTAAGGATGAAGTATTTAGGCAGATATTCTGAAGTTAGAAACAAATCAAGCAGTACTTACTGAAAACAAAGAATTAGCTTGTCAAGAATGATGACAAAAGAGGAGTTGCATGAATGGCTACTGCCTGGCTACTACTAATGCTGGTCTCACCACAGCTTCAGTCTGTTGAGATACAATACTCCTTTGCTTCTTCTCTCACCAGAAGCGAAATGTTAACACCAATCCCAAGAAGAGAAGCAGGCCACAGCCTGTCTGGGATCCACAGTCTTGTACCAGATGATACAAGGGTCTGTAGGCTTGTACCCTTTTTCTGGTAGATGCCTCGAATAGCAACCAGGCCAATCACATATGTTAAGCACAGACACTCACTCTCCAGCTAGAAACAGTTGGGAATCAATGCACTTTGCTCCAACTCTCACCAGGATCAGAATATAAGCACAGATTCCAAGATGTCACATATAAAGCAGTTATTAGGCTTTCTGGTGATCAGTAATCTCCAGGAAATAATGTCACTGTACTCCTTCTCTCACCAGGAGAAAACAGAAGCACTAATCCCAAGATGACTACAAAGAGGCAGAATGTGGGCTCTCCAATAACTGGTGGTCTTGCAATAGATGCTTAAAGGTAAGATGAAAAAAATGGTTTATCCTAAACACTACAATGTGCACTAACCACTTACATATGAAAGTGGGTAACTGAAGTTTTAGCTGTACAAAACATTTTAGTGGAGCGACACTATTTTTAAAAGAGCAAGATAGATTGAAAGGGGGTGGGCACTTTTGTATTGTGGTATTATGGAATACAGTAGGATAGCCAATAAATTTAAATAGTTGAAGGGGAGTGATTTCACAAAATTATAATTTTGTGCTTACTCACACCTGCCAGAAAAGAAGAGAGGAATGAGATATACAGTCAAATTAACATAAGGGGCAGGCAACTAGAAAGACAGTGTTTTTTAAGAACACAACAGTAACAGGGTGGGGGGGATTCTGTCTGACTCATAAGAGACAGAGCTGTGGTCTCTTTTCAAGTTTTAATATACAGTTAAAAGCAGAATAAAAGTAAAACACAGTGTAAAGAAAACAAATTACAGTATACAAAATAGAAAAAGGCAATAAAGTAATACAAAATACAAGAAATAAAAAGCAAACTAACCTTTCCCTCAAAGCAAGCTGTGGCAGAGTCTGGATGAACCTTTGCAGTAAAGCCTTATCTCCCTAATCAGGTACTGGCAGGAACTAGCAAGGTAGGCACTGACTGTGGCTGATAGCGCATTGTTTTATAGCAGCAGTTCAAAGACAATCACACTGAGGCACCTCATTAGCATAGCTAAAAGGCATGTTTTAGAGGCCTAAAAAGGCTGGCTGCCACACTGCAGGAGACTGCATTATGATGAGCAACTTAGGAATTGGAAGGTAGAAGATAACGGAATGTCTACCATCAAAGGGTTATTGCTTCTAAGGAAGATGAAGGTGTGCTGCAGACAGTGTATGAAAGAAGATCTTGAACATTTCAAAACTGGCCTTGAAATTTCCCCCCAGTCTTATTTCCTGTGCTCATTTCACTAGGCACTGACAAATGAAAATGGGAAAACCCTCCCCTTAAACTGTTAAAGTTTGAGTTTGCTTTTATTTCAAACATCATCTGGCTGTTATTTATGCTACACTTAGAGTCACTTTCATTTTTCTATTATATTTCTTCAATTTCTGCCACTTGTTTCATTTTGAATCAGAAGTAACTTGTTTTAGGACGTTAGTCTTGCAGCTTTGTTAACAGTTGTGGGAGAACTGTGAATTACTGCAAGATCTGAACATTGTTTATACATTATACTGCACTTTTACTTCAATAAATAAAATTACCTGCAAAAGTTACCTGTATTTTAAGCCAGTCTTAGACTTTGGTTTTGTAGTTACTTTTACAATTGTGGGAGAATTGTGAACTACTGCAGCATCTGAGCCTCATTTAGTAATTTATTAGTGCATTTTTCCATAAGCAGTGTTACTGGTAATTCTCTGCCTGATCTGGTGCCTTAGACTGTGGTTTGAATTGCAATAGTGGCAGTACTGTAATTTTACTGCAGAATGTTTGTTTTAGTGCTTCTACAGCTGTTTAAATTCCATCTTTGTTGCTATAGTCTAGTATTTTACTTATCATTTGCTTGTGTAAGTTGCATTTTAGTGCCTTCTGTTTATGTTTGCTACTGTGGATAAATGTGCTACTGTTTTCACCCGATTGCTATGTCTGCTACATTGCAGCCCTCCCGGCCCCCACTGATACATTAAGTACTGCTCTCCTGTTGTTCTCTGCTGTTTGTGCACTAATTACATCTTTCCTCTTGTCCCACTGTAAAAAACAAAGTTTCTGAAATTTTAATCTACCTGGAATCATTGACATGTAGCTCAGTTTCGTACGACTAACTTAACTATGATTTGCTACAGTTTCTGATGTCACAGAGCTCCACTACTGGCTTCATTTGATTGAATCCCTGTCTAGCTCAACTGCTATAACCTGCACAGAGCCGCACCTGCCCAGGGTTTTTTATTTAATACCCTGATAACAGGAGAGCCCACAGGATGTTTGCAGGAGGGTGCAAACCCAAATCTCCCCCATGCAGCACCCCCCAACACAGCCATTCCAGTGTCAAATTACTTGGCTATTTCTCCCCAGTTGCCATACTGTTTGAAACTCTCAGTGTTCATACTGTTTTATGCTTTACTTCTGCAATGATTACATATAATTGAATTTAATTAGTCTTATTTCAAACTTTATAGCACAAACACTGATAGACATTTGCTAAACAAAGCAATAGTTTTACAGTGAAAACTGACTTGGTATTAAAGCTTCTCTACCTTTGAAACTCACATTCTCTGAAACAGCATTGAAACCTACATTCAAAGAAAATGCATCTGGCCAGTGGCAGGTTAAGTTTACCTTTGGGTTGTTTTCAAACCCTAGGCCCCTTGCACACACTTTTAGAGTCATTCAAAAGTTCTTTGATTCACTTTCCTGACTGTATTAATTATAATATATAATTGAATTATATCCCCTGTATAATACGGCACCACTTGTTAGAGTGTATTTTAAATTTATAGTTTTGAACATTTTTCCAGTAAGCAATGAAACAAAACATACAAACCAGTAATGTTAAACTGCCTGATTCTGAATACTTCAAACATAAAAGGCCACTCAAACTTCTGTAATTTCAATCTACCAGTATCTGTCAATATATACAATCTCTGCAGAAGTAAAAGTCATCTGAATAATTCCACATTAAAGAGATATGAAACTAACGAAGAGGTTGTTGCTAGAAAACAACTTTATATTTCAGTGTTTCATGTACAAATTAAGTGCTTGCTGCCCTCAAAGAATAAATTGCCTATGTTACATTAAAAATGATAAGCTAGTAATATTGCAATAGGGAATCGATGGCAGACTGATAACAGGTGCATTGTTACTGGGTATCTCCTCCAAAGGAGGACATTCTCAGGACTGAAGCATCCTCCCCCTTTAAAATACAACACAGTACAGTATCCACAATCCACCTACATACTGTGGGAGTAGAACCCACAGTCTTCTGCATCAGGAGCAAGCATACTACCTGTTGTGCTACTAACAATGCAAATAAGCTTAGCATAAGCAGCACTAAACTTCTGTTCCCCTGAAGCTCTACGGTCTTTGTAAAATCCACTCGAGACTCAACTATATCTCTCAACTTTGCAGCACAAGAAATCTGGAAAAAGCCAAAATTTATTGGGAGGGGAGCCAAAGGCTCAAAACCAAGGACACATTTTAAACATTGCTTGTATAATCTTAGAATGTTGCTAGAATAAAATGTTATGTGTTACCATGCATTTCCTGAAAGTGGCTGAATCTTAAATGGCTATCATTATTTAATGAATTCAGTTCTCACTGATTTGCCAGAAAACCACAAATTTTAAGATGAACAGACCAAACGTATGAGCCAGACATTCTGTGAAAAATCTGAACAGTTGAGACCTATAGACTCAACTCCTTGAGTCATAAACAAGTAGTGTTGTGGGTAGAGACTTCAGGCTCTTATTCCTTGTACCCAAGGTATAGGGTTTGAGCCTGAGTAACACTAACCACAAGTATACCTAACTGGGGCATTTTACCCACACAAGCTGTACTCAGTGCACTGCTACCATTGGACTCATTCTATAGTTAGTTTGTCTGAGCAGGAGCTTTTTTCTATATAAGAGACCTACAAAACCTATGCAACCTTAGAAATCCAGGTCTGATGCTTAAATATATCATGCCAAGTGCAAATAAACATACCCTGAGCTGCAGTACCCCTCTGACCATATAACTAGGCATTTCTCCACAGCTTAGTAGTAAGTCTACCCAAACATTATCCTAAACAAACAACTGCAAGCAGTTATAGTCACTCCTGCTTCCCCTGAGTCATTCCTGTTGAAACTATGGAACAGCATGACACAATGTACAAGAGACTTACATACATCATGTACTTGGGGGCAAAATTCTCACACACAGTAAACTAAAACAAAATCATCAGCAGTACACTGCACATCATATCTCATCAAGGCCGGCCATCACAATATACACAATCCATCATATGAAGTTCTAAAGATTAAAAACCTCAAAGACCTGCAAAGCATAACACAGACACAAAGCACAATCAGCAAGTTAAGTCTACCTGCTCTCACAGTACAAGGAGTCCCAGTATCACAGATGTTGAGCCCATAAGGCAGGAATCTCTACAACCAAACATTCTTGTTACAGATGATTCCATTTTAAGACATACAAATGTACCTCCTATTAGGCAGAGCAAGATAAGAAGGATGCTTAGTTGCTTGTCTGGTGCCAGGATCTATCAGATTAGACATACACTCAAATCCTTGAACAACAACTACCAATATGACTCTATCATACTACAAGTAGGTGTCAATGACTTGAGTTGTACCTCCCTGGACTGTATGAAGAGACATGATGTTGCTCTCAGGCTATGTGTAAAAGCAGGTACGAGGCTAGTACTGAGCAGCATTATTCAAAAGATGAAGCTGCAATATGGGCAGAAAATGTCTAACCTCAATAATTGCCTTAGTGTCTGGTGTCATTCAAAAGGGTCTAATAGTTGTCAGTCTATGAGGATATGATTGGCAGCTGCTTCAACCTCTATGGTTTTGATTATTTGGCAAAGACATTTACACCCCTATAATACCTTTTTTAAGGAATCCCAACTTGATAAACTAACCAACATAACAAAGTAAGCAAAGGAAATATTAAGGTGTTCCCTGATCAATTCTAGGAGCCTAAACAAGAAATATCACTCCCTATAAGCCCTTCGGATCCTGGAGGAAGTAGACATCTGTGTGGTAGCTGAGACGCAGTTTAAAACTGTGGAGAACACTCCAGCTATGCAGGGCTATTATGCCTTTCACATGCTTAGACCAGCTACTGTTCAGGAAGGGAAAAAAGGTGACAGTGTCTCAATTGTCCTACTGAAGATACTTACATCAAGGCTGGTAAAGCAGCACCTTCAGCTCTCACATAAGATCAAGTCCTAGAAGTGCTATCAAAAGCTAAAATTACTGCTGAATTGGTCCTGACAATATCCTTGGATGCATCTTTAACAGCATGAAGTACAATTTGCCCATCCCCCCCAACAACACTTTTTAACCTCAGCATCTATACAGGTTTTGTACCAAGCAATTGGAAAACAGCTACTGTCATTCATTTGCATAAGGAAGGACACTTCCACAGACCCAGGTAGTTACAGAACCAAAAATCTGAACAACCTCATATACAAAGCTATGGAAAACCTTATAATGATGTTACTCAATAAGGACACAGGGAACCTCAAAACACAGGACCTGTCTCTGCTTAGATTTGTCAAGTGCGGGTCACGTTTATTCAACTCTGTGGACTTTTTTGAAAAAGTCACCAGAGCAATGGATGAAGGCAATATGATACTCATACCATACCTCAACCTGGCCAGTGCTTTTGACACAACCCCCCCCCTCCCATTCAGGCATAGTAGAAAAGCTAAATAAACTGAAATAAATCCAGCATCATTCACTGGACTAATAACTGACTCACAGAAGTCAAAAGGAGATCAAAATAGGGGATGTTATCTCCACAAAGAGACCAGTCACCTCCTGATTCCTCTGAGAAAGTGGAGTTTTTAACCAGATTGTTTAATGAAATCTTGGAAAGTCAGAGGATGCCTGAGGTGTGGAGAAATAGTGTTTGGTACCAACCTTTAAGAAAAAGGGTGATATTCAGAGCTGTAGTATGTACAGAGGGATAAAATTGATAAGTCACAGCTTGAAGTTATGGGAAAGAGTAGTGGAAGCTAGGTTAAGAAGGGAGATGATAATTAGTGATCAGCAGTATGGTCTCATGCCAGGAAAGAGCACTACAGATGCGATGTTTGCTCTGAGAGTGTTGATGGAGAAATATAGAGAAGGTCAGAAGGAGTTGCATTGTGTCTTTGTGGACTTGGAGAAAGCATATGATAGGATGCCTAGAGAGGAGTTGTGGTATTATATGAGGAAGTCTGGAGTGACAGAGAAGTATGTAAGAGTGGTACAGGATTATGTATGAGGGTAGTGTGACAGTGGTGAGGTCTGCGGTGGGAGTAACGGATGAGTTTAAGGTGGAGGTGGGATTACATCAAGGATCAGCTCTGAACCCTTTCTTATTTGCAGTGGTGATGGACAGGTTAACAGATGAGATCAGACAGGGGGCCCCGTGGACTATGATGTTTGCAGATGACATTGTGATCTGTAGTGATAGTAGGGACCAGGTTGAGGAGACTCTGGAGAGGTGGAGATTTGCTCTAGAGAGGAGAGAAATGAAGGTCAGCAAGACTAAGACAGAATATATGCATGTGAATGAGATGTTGACAGTGACGTAAATTTCAACCAAACTAGATAGGTTAAATTAAGCTTCAAAAGGGGGAATTAACTAGACTTAAAATGGCCTACATGGACAGCTCACCTTGTGCTTACCTATGGACCTATTTATCCCTGCTAATGAAGATACATGAAATACAGTCCTCCTTGTGCTATTTCTTTCTCCATTAAGATATCCTCTCACTCATACAAAATTTCTGCAAAAAGGCCCATTCACCTTGATTTGCTCTTCATGTAGCACATGCAGCAGGTGACTTATTTATGTTTTGCAATGGCCTTTTATCCTCTTTATTCTGTTGTGCCATGATTCAAGGGGAGTCTAGGAACATGGCAGACCTGTACACTTCAGCATGACAAAAACCTGGTTGGGAACATTTGTGCTAGTTTCTTTTATTAGAACTGTATGTTCCTTCCCTGCAAGGACATATGTGTATGTAGTGCTCTGAGAACAACTGTGTCACAGTTGAGACAGGCAAAGTGAAGGTGCCAGCTAGTTTATCAAATGTCATTAAGATATCTACATGTGGCAGGAAGGAAGAGGGCATCTATTTGCTGGCACAAGAGTGAGAGGCTGTGTTACCTGCATACATACATACAAATATTTCAAGCATGGGCATTAATGCCCTCCTAGCTTGCCAATATACCAAAACACTTGTTCCCATAATAACTGTCCAGGTTGTTCTTAAAATATCTAAACTATTACTTGCTTTAATGTAATTTGGTAGTCTGTTCCATGCATCAACTACTCAGAGAACCAATTAGTACACTTCTCATTCCTATAGCATCACTACATGGGTAGTCTGATGATTCTCTAGTACTTTTTGATAACCCCAAACATTCCCAGAGGTAGTTGTCTCTAGATGCCCTATATACTTGAATAAGATCCCCCTCTTAGATATCTATAAGAGACACTATACGAGTTCAGATAGTTTAGTCTTTCAGAATAACTCAAATTTTCACATCCATGGATGCCTTGGTATATGTTCTCTGTACTCTTTCCAGTTTACTCATGCTTGTTTTCTTATAGGGTTTTTTACATATTGTTATTCCATACTTAAGTTTGGGTCTAATGTAACTAACAAACAATGACTTCATCATTTTTAATTTCCTAGATTTTATAGATATTTTTATTCAACCTATAGTTCGATAAATATCATTAATCAATTGGTTGATATGATTAGAAAAACTCATAGCTGAATATATCCATATACCCAGGTCCTTAAATTAGTCTACAGCAATGATGGTGAACCTTTTGGGTTTGGCATGTCAAAAGTTTGGAAAATGCCTAACTTGACTCTGCTTGTGTGTCACCGAACAAAAAAAAAAAAATAAAATAAAGCAAATAAATAAAAATAAATAAAACAGCATGGCTCTCAATACATCAGGGATAAGTCTCAACAGAATCAGGGACAAATCTAGAAATAAGAGCCATGCACAGTTTTAAACTACTAGTACTATTAATTTGAAACACTGACAGAAAGAAATGAATGTGAATTAATATACATTTACTGAAGTAAAATTAGTCTATAAATCTAAGTATTGTCATTGTTAAGTTTAAAAAGTTGCCAGTTTTATGAGGGATTAAGAGGGACAGTTGAGAGGGATGTAAAACAGCACAGGTTTAGAAATGCAGACTACTTGCCCTTCACAGAAGTGTAACCACAAAGAGAAAACAATGTCAACACTGCTCTTTGCAGACTCTATTAAAAAAGTATACCAAAATAGTCTTAGAGGTTAATAACTTCCTTACATCTGCAGCAGTGCTGTTGAACTGGCTCCTGGCATAAAATAATTCAATGCACTTCACACAAGCAACAAATGCAAAAGCAGTTTCTTTGGTAACTCAGGTGTTGGTGAATGCTGGTGCGTCACCTAAAATGTTGTGGCGTGGCACCTTTGACATGAGTGTCATACGTTTGCCATCACTGGTCTACAGTTTCTATCACTAAGTGCCGTTTTAAATATTCAAATTTCAGTTTATGTCTTCCAAATACCAATATTCATAGTTTTTGATGTCTTTATCAGCATATTATTCTCCTGTGCCCAAATGGTCAATTTAGTGAAGTTATTTTGCAGACATGCCTTATCTGTAACATGTTGTGAAGATAGGTAAAGGCTGCCAGCCTAGCCAGATAGAATTATCTCATTTGTAAATATTAATGTAAGCCACAGGCTTGTTTTCTTAAATGTGAAAAGACTGCATTGAATATTGAACGGCAAAAATGGAACAACAGTGGACTCTGCTGTAAGAAAGCTAAGTCAGGCATTTTATGACTGTCTTTGATGTAAAAAAGGAGCCGATATGTCTGGATGAAGAAATTCTGCCTATTGTTTTAAGACCAGAGTTAATGGCTAGAATTTGCATGTATAAATGTCCTTTACTGGTCTGGTTTATGACCAGGTATAAAGAATGTAAATGTAGTTTCTGTTAGCCTGGGAACACCAAAGAAGTGTAAAGAATGATGTCATGTGAAGCAGCTCAGTGTTATCAATTTAAAGAGAGAGAATCGGAGAGCTCTGATAATTTGTCTTGAGAACATTCAACTCACTACACTGCCACTTCTATATGTAAGTTATTTAGAACTGTGTTTTCTCTTAAAAATAGCTAGGAATTAGGAAGATTAGACTAAGTGTGATGTCAGAACTTTTTTACCATATTATTTTAAGCATTTTTTTATTTATTTAACATTTGTTAACTGGGAAAGTCCAACTTGAAACAAAGCCAAATTTCAGCAGAGGCCCGGGGAGAACCACTCCAGATTCATGTCTTCCTAATGTGGGAGGAAACCGGAGCACTGGGAGGAAACCCACATGAATGCAGGGAGGACATGCAGATTCCACACAGAAGGCACTCCAGCTGAGAATCAAACCAGAGAACCTCTTGCTGTGAGGGACAACGCTACCACTGCACCATCCTTTTCTCTGTGATCTATGAACTCTTGACTAGCACTGTGTAGTAAGAAGTATTGTCTTGTGTTTTATTATTTATTATTAAATATTTTTAAATCTTTCAACTGTGGCTGTTTTATGTAGAGTCAATTTAAGCTCTGGATTACATTGCATGTATATAGTGATTCTGTACCAAGTCACTCTAATAACCCTTGACTGTTAGTCACACCTACCATTTGGATAATACTATTGCACAGTAATAATTGGACACCCTTTCAGAAGGTTGAGTAGCTGATAATTAGTGAGTGGTGGCAGCTGGTACTACCTTTTAAACTGGGCAGAAAGGGGGCACAGCTGGAGAATCTGTGACAGCCCTCCCCAGAATTGTCTGTGTGGTTGTATAAACTCTTATCTCAAAACGTGTATGTGTCAGCTACTTGGGCAGGGACATGAAGCACTGGTTGGACACGGAGGGTGCTGTAGATTTTAGCTTGCCAACTAGGCTGAGATCTGGACCCTATAGCTGTGCCAGTGGGGAGTCTTATTGGAGAACTGGAGAGAAAGGGAGAGACCAGCCTTAGACTGACTATGATCTCTGTGTGCTCTTAAGGGAAATTGTACTTTACTGGGTGTGTATTTATTATCCTTTTCCTATATGGATGCCTCTCACTGGTGTTAGTGGTGAGGATTGAGGCTCCTTGATTGCTGGGCCAGTGCATGGGTGTCAATTTCAGATCATCTGCATAGAGTCTGTAGAACACCTCAGATGAAAATGTTAGGTCTGAAAGATACAATGTAAGCAAGTAAGGGCCTAGGACAGAGCCCTGTAGGACACCCTGACTGTAACCAAGGATTTCACCTGTCCAGTTGCTGTATGATACTTGGCATGTCCTATTTGTAAGCCATGCAGCTATCAATCTTATCAACAGTACATCAGTACCTAGCTCTAATAATTTATTGATCAGTGTTTTGTGTATGACCCTGTCAAATGCTAAAGTTAAATCTAAATAAATTACATCACAGCACAATTTTTCATTCATAGCTGTTATTATATTGTTATAGAACATAATGTTACAGGTGGTAATATATCCGTTTTTAGCATATGCATGCTGATATATGGTTTCAAGTCCCAACTTATCCATTTCTGACAATAACTTATCCGATATTGCCTTTTCCATTATTTTTCTACAATGTGAAAGTAGAATTAAGGGTCTAGATGACTCTGGGTTTGTCCTATTCCCCTTTCCCTTGAACACAGGTTTAATAAGCATGTCTCCAATCTTGAGGATTGTCCCCATATTTTTATGACCTAATGAATAACAGATAAAATAGTACCGCAAGTTCTTGGTGAAGTGTTCTTAGGTCATTGTTACTAATTCTGTCTCCTCCCTGTGCTTTGTTTAGATCCAGTTTGTGCAGTTCTTTTTCAATATAATCTAATTTGATTCCAGTTTCTGGGCTTACCAGGATGTAACTAGGATAACTTATCACTCCTTTTGTGGAGCCAAACTGTTTTGCATAAGATTTTGTAAATATATCTATAATCTGTTGTGTCTGAGAATAAATTTTAGAATCTGCACACAGTTTATCAATTTGTGTGTTTTTATTCCTTCCACATCTTATGTATCTATAAAAAGGTTTCCTATTGTGCTCACTATCTGTATATAAATGTTCTTCAAATTTTTCTTGATCTTGTCTCACACTATGCTTAATCTGTTTGTCCAGCTTGTTTATTTCAGTTTTCAAAGTTGTAGTTCGACCTCTCTTCCTTTTCTTATATTTTTTGTTTCTCATCTTATTCAGATATCTTGTTCTTATGGAAATATATCTCCCTGATGTTGTATGCCTAGATCCTGAGGTTAAACATTTTATTTTATTTTTTGCACTCAAACAATTTATCTTTTAAAGCTTTTCACATTTCATCTGCAGTTTTTCCACTGAACACCTCACTCCAGTTAGTTTTACATAGTGACTGTTTTGCTTCCATATAATCTGCAATTAACCTTCTGTGCATTGTTTTAGATTTCAGTTTGGCAGAATTATCTAGCAACAAATTAACCTTTATAACCCCATGATCACTGCATATTAATGGTGGTAAAACCTGACTTGAAGTAACAGTAATTACTTTAGGAACACAGACAATGTCTATTATGTTCCACCCCCTGGTAGGCGTTTTTTAAAATCTGAAGCAATTGTTGTTCCTGAATATACTTTGTGAGTAATTTCCTTGCTAACATTTTTAAAACAGTATTATTCCAGTCTGTTTCTGGTAAATTTAAGTCCCCAGCTAATATTATTCTTTCCTCCTGTGTTTCATGCAAGAAATGTATGAATTCCTCTAGGTCATCTGCAGTTGACTTTGGTGGTCTATACACTCCAACAATTATTATGTGTTCCAGGGTTGTCTTTATTATCACAGTTACATAGTCTGTGGTATTGGTGTTCTCACTGAGCATATAATAATCACAGGTCTCATAATTATCTTTAATCCCTATCGTAACACCTCCACCTGATTTTTTGTTAGAATGTGTCGGTACCATACTGAGTAAAAAGACAATGTTTCTATTCCTGCTACCATACTATTTGTCCCAGGTGAAGATTTCAACCACAGTGTTCTGTTTTGGGGAAAACCTTAGCCATACTATTGATCGTAGCCTTCTCAAAATCTGTGATGATGTATATGGGGGACAGTGTGCATTGCAATGCATGCCTTCAGCCAACTGCTCTGGTTCATTAGTGATGTCAAACAATAGGCTGAACATAGCAGTGTATTCCTTTTCCTAAGTATGGCATCAGTGCTAGCATGACAGCTGCAATATGTCTGTTCTTTCCAAGGACACTCACTTTCTTCCCTAGCTTAACACATCCTTGATGGAATACGTCTATCTACACATTCTTCTTTAGTTAGGAACTGTTCTCCCATCAGAAGCAGCAGCAGGAAGTCCTTAATACTATTCACTGTGGTACACGATACCATCAGCTTGGATGCTTCATTGAGTTGGACCCTGTATGTAAACATGTCCTCACATAGTGGTTAGTACTATGGGATGAAGACATGGATACACACAGTAGTATTTGTTGTGTCTTCATTTGTGTGTGCATTACCAGCTAATGTATTTTCTTAAAGATAAGGGTTTAACTCTCTCCTGTATTACATTCTTGATGCTGTTCAGGATGACCTTCAATGGGATATTAGTTATTATAATGGACTTCTGGGGGATGCTTCCCAGGATGTTTGCCACGATTTGGTGCATGGTCATTGGATGGGTAGAACCACTGCAAATCCTCACCCACAGCACTTTAACAATGACAGCCCTACCCTGGGTTTTGAATCTTTTTCCTTGTGTAGCATCAATAGTACTAGTATTTTTGGCCTTTGCTTGCTAAACAGATAACAATCTACCATGAGGCCATGTTTCTACTTCTGGTATTGGCTATAGCTCTAAACAGACCCACATTTCTCGGGTGTCATCAGTACATCTGTAGAGCAACCTTCTTTTGCATTCAATGTGTTCATCCTTCCTTTCTGTATGGCTTGCCCAAATATGATAACCCTGTTACAATTATTTGTATAGTTAACAGGTTTGCATTTGTTTTTCAGCTGACCTTGCTGTCTGTGAGGTATGATTTGCAGTGTGTACAGTTTTCATATTTTGCTGTTTGTAAGAAATGATTAGCAGTTAGCAGGGTATAGGTTGTTATGTGTATCAACATTATCACTCTGACTGTTTTAGAGATGTGCACATTGTTATACAAGTGACTCTGCTAGTATAGTCGTGTGCCTGTTGTTTTGGTATATCTATTACAAATGTATTTTGTTGTACCTCCATTCTATTTTTCACATGCCCCATTTATGATGTGTACTGTTCCTGTATCTGCATCCTACACTTGTAAATACACTGTTCAGCTTGCTATCCCTCATTATTTTCCCTTTCTGTATATGGGTGTAAATCCATGTACTGTTGTGTGTTATGAGGACTACTGGAACAGCCAATTACCTTCATACTTAGCAGCAAAAAAGTGAACCAGCATGTAGGTAAATCGTAGGTAAATCCAGTGACACACCAACTGCATTCAATAAGAAACAAGAAATCACTGGAAACCAGGGTAGAGTAAATGTACTTTGAAATCCTTTTAATATCCAAACGTAAATTTCAGGTATGCTTTTAATATCCATAATAAAATTTCAGGTACCTGAAATTTACTTGCGGATATTAAAAGGATTTCAAAGTGCATTTACTCCACCCTGATTTCCACTGATTTCTTATTTCCTTATTGAATACATTCTCTACTTATGCACTGTTGTGTATATTGTTGAGCATATTATGTATTGTATATTTTCCATTTACTACCATTACATTTTGGTGATATAAATGCATGCAGATGTATATGCATATGTAATTCCCATTTTATCTGTAAGTCTCCTCTGCCCTTGATTCAAATGGCTGCACTCACAATGCATCAGAAAATATGTGGTCTGCTTGTGTAGCATTAGTGATTTGGGTCAGATATCTGTTAATGTAGACATTTGCTGCTATTTGCTGCTATCGTACTTTTTATGGATATACTCCACCCCCCTGTGAGTGACTGCTTTCATGGGGTTAACTGCAGCAGTGCATGTGAGTTTTTTTTTTCTTCCTCTGTTAGACCAATGGTAGTTACACTGTTGTCCTTTTTTCTTCCATACCCACTATTGTCAATTTTAATCATGCATGGGAAGTTTTATTCACTTGCTGGTCTTGTGGTTGTTACAGAGCTCTTGTTGGTGTTCAGGTATATGCTTTATACATTCTAATTAATAATGGACTGTGATCGCTGGTGGTTGACCTTTCTAATTCAGAAATAGGCCCACTGCAATGATTTTACACAATCTGTAGGATCACCAAAGTGAGCTGTCTCCATTGCTGAGCTATGTGCTAGTCAGGCATTCTGGTGGAGTGGCCTATGCTGATTAGTCGTGTTTTCCCTCCTGTGGTATGGCATTTGTGCAGCCAAGTGATTTAGAGGATCACATGGCTGTATTAGCTGATCTAGATGAGTTAATTAACTCATTCATCCAAAAGTTTGCTTTCACCCATTACTTCCAAAGGGTGAGATCACATTAGAGGTAAATGTTGGGAAGTTTAGCAAATGGGTAGTGGTGGGGGGGTGTACTTGAGTGTATGTGTGTGTTTGCATGTATGAGTGTATGTAGAGGTATGAGTAGCCTCAGGTGAGTGTGTGTGTGTGTGTGTGTGTGTGTGTGTGTGTGTGTGTGTGTGTGTGTGTGTGTGTGTCTGTCTGAGAAATCATAAGAAGTTTAGTTAGGGAATAAATAGGTTAGGTGTGTGTGTGTGTGTGTGTGTGTGTGTGTGTGTGTGTGTGTGTGTGTGTGTGTGTGTGTGGTGGAGGCTGTCATGCTTTTTAACTTCCTCAGGCCAACAAGCAAATCCAGCAATATTGGAAGGGAGGAGTAAACACTAGTAAAGTTTATAACAACACATACAAAATTAAAAGAACAAAAGTTTTGCAGCACAAAACAAGTGGAGGGCACTACACACTAGAGATACTCTTTAACTACTATGGTAAACAGACTTTAAAAGTTACATAGAAAACAGTTTTGATCATAATAGACATATGGATAGGGGTGGGGATGGGACAATAGACACCAGGGATATGAAATCTTACCAAAGTCACTTAAAAATTAATAGAAGAAAAGATTTTCTAGTAAATAAAAATAATATGTATGGGGAGGGGATAACATCAGAAGTGAGGGACACTTAACTACATATTACCATAACTCACTTAAAGACAAAGAATGGTAGAAAAAGGTTTGCACTCTGAACCTGAGGCACAGAAAGGAACTTGTGAACTAGGCAGAACTTTACCCTTCTGCACTAACACTAGACACCAGGGGTAACCTTTAAATATCACTATAAAACACTTAAAAAATAAAAAAATAAAATAAAAAAAATAAAAGAACAAATGTGAAAACTCTTCAAATCCTGCACCTTTTGCTCAGAAAACATCTCATTAGCAATGATTGAGTCTTCTGTGTTTTTCTGAACCATAAGCCATATATTACACTAATATCTAATATTACTGACTGATTGTAATGGCTTTTTAGTTATGGTAGACAGGAAATTTAAGACATAATCAGGGACATTCTAGAAATTCAAGGACAGCTTTGAGGGCTAGGAGTGTGTTTGTGTGGACGTTTGCCATATGTCTAAACAGTCACACTGAAGACTTCTGGTCATAGCTGGGAGCAATACTAGATGGCACCAGGAAGAGCTGTTAAATATTACCTTGACTAAATTAAAAAGTTAATAGAGCAACAGCTGTAGCATCATGATGCACTTTCTGAATAATAAGAAGTATAAACCTATAATACCTGACATTTTTGACTGGTTGTACACATCTGGTATTTATTAAAAGCTCTTTATTAGATTTTATAAACATAACATTGACAAATGTAAATGAACTAAAGTATTTAATCCACATTTGCTTAAACATTCTAAAAACAAACAAAGAATGGAAATAAACAACTATAACAATAACTATTTACAATGGTGTTTATAGAATAAGATCCATGCATTCCTTTTCATCATTTTAACTATAGTTGTTAAAGGAAAACTGTACCCTCAGACTTAAAAAACATGTTTATTTCATCATAGTGTGGTATTTCCTACATTTTAACACCACTCTGGAACTATTTGCAGGCTTTTAAATATTTTTCTGTGTAATTTCTGAGTTTGACCACATGGGGTCTAGCATCATGAAGTGATCCTGATTGCTTAGGCTGCCTCTGGGTATCCCACAATGCAGTGCTTGTCTGTAAAAAAATACATCATGCAGGCCTCTTTCTTACTAAAGTTCCTGTCATTGCATTGATTTTTCATGTATACACTGCTGTCTTTCAATCTGTTTTAAGTAACAGTTCATGCCATTCAGTAACTACTTAAAACACAAACAGTTCAAATGCCACAGAACAGGCTTTCAAAGTGCTTTTCACTGCTGGTTCTTTTCAGAGTGGCTAAACTGCAGTCTTTTGTGAAGTCTGAATTGTACTACTTTGACTCATCTTCCATCACCCTTCACACTTAGCTTCTCTCACTGTCAAAGTGCTAAGGGTAATTTTGTTACCTGTTGTGATTGACAGAACACAGCAGGAGACTTAACTCATGTACTGTTTTCTTGTTCTAGCCTTTCTTAATTTCTGTATAAGTAAGGGAATAACCAGGGAACTGTGACATCACAGCATGGGTGAGTTTTTAGGATGGTCATAGTGATGTCAGTTTGGGGAGGGAATTGGCCAGAAAACTACCTGTATTCATTGGCCTTGATGACATCAATGTATTGGAGACTGCAGCAAGCTTTTCCAGGACAGGATAAACTTTTTTTTGAAATTGAAACCACCACAGTACGGTAAGGTGCTGTTCTAGTGGACAGAAACAGTTGATTTAAAATATTTTAAATGCTGTATTGTTGTTTATTCATAGCAGAGACTGTAAATAGGTAGAGAAAGGATAGAGAAGTTGACCATTTAATTATAGAATCCCATTGTTGTCCTTTAAGTTAAGTTTATTTAAAAGGTCCTTAAATGTTAACCAAGTGTTATAATATGAGGTACATTTATTGGCCCTCATTGTAATCATTGCCAATTGATGTTGACAACCATTGACAACAATACTGTTAAAGTTCTTTAAAGTAGAAGTAGAGTCTCTCTTCCAATTCATAGTGATGGCTTTTCTTGCAATGGCTAAGATGGTCCAAAGTAGTGAATAATTCTTTTGATTAACATTCACAAGAACTGGTGTATCAAATAAAATGAAATATTTAGATAAAGTAAATTCATCATTGAATACAGCTGGAACATAAACTCTATATTTTTCCAGAAGGGTTTTATAATTTCACAGTTGTGAACATATGTTCCCAATCCGCCTTTAACTGAGATTTACATCTCTAACATCTTGTCTCTCATTTGTACATTATTTCAATTTTATGTAGTGTAATGAATGTTCTATGTAAAAACTTCCATATAAAATAGTCTCCATTGTAGAGAAAGAGTGTTTCACTTTGAAGACATTAATAACATCTTTCTATCTGCTTCACTTGGATCATGTTTATTTATTAAAGAAAAACAATTCCAATTTTTGATAATAAATTTTTGTAACTTTTATTATTTTATAAATTTGATAAATAGCCTTTCCCATATATATTATTAGTTAGCTAAAGATTCAGTAAATATAGGAATTTTATTTTTTAGTGATAGTTGCAATTAATCAATTCTGTAACTAATAAATTGTCTAAAAGTTTGTATATCTAAGCACCTTTCTTTATCTATCTCATATGTATTCATAATATATTAATTGGACTATAGTTTCCCTTTATTTATAAGATGATGCCAAAAATCAAATCTTTATACTTTAGAATTAGCATATTAAGAAAGTTGACAGAATGCATAAAATTGTTAGTGTATGCAATGAAAAATGTTATAAAGTGCCATGCTTTATAATCAGGGTTTTTATAGATACATTTTTAAAATACACTTAAAAGGCTATTGATATAGTAAGAATTTGTTTGTCTATTTTCCTTTCAGTAAAATATTTTTTAACAACCATTGAAAATTATTAGCTAGAATTTGATTATGACATATTGCTATTGTTTTAGTAGTATTTAGCCAAATACTTTCATGTATTTCTTTCCATCTAACAGAATAATTAGAATTTAATCATAATGTTATTGTTTAAATGACAGAAGCTAATTTATACAATTCCAAATCAGGAAATCGTATACCACTTTCAGTTCATTCCCTTAGATGAAGATTTAGAGTCAATCTAGGGTTACTAGGATACCAAAAAAAAAGAGGAGTATTAATTTGTCATTCATGTTTACGCATTGTATAAATGATTTTTGAAAATATAATTATTTTATTCAATGATAATCTATCGTCCATACAGAGAAATAACTTATTCAATTTGTTACTAAAATGTTTTATAGACTCTATTATATTATAGTTGATAGAAATTATGTCATTGATATGAATCAGAGTAATGCCTAAGTATTTGATTTTATTGTCTTTTGAAATAATTTTTTAAAATCTTTCTTCCCTATCATGAATATTATTATTTAAAAGAAGACTATTAGTTTTATTATCATTAAAACTTGGTCCTGATATTTTTTTCAGATATTGCAATTGAATTAAATAAAGTCTGAAGAGATAACTTGCAATCACTTAAAGTTAACAAAATATCATCTGCAAAAAGTTGAAATTTTGGTCTAAGTTTTTCATTAATCCAAAACCTTTAATATAATTATCGTTTCTAATATGATTAGCAAACCTTTCCTTAAGTAATGCAAACAACAATGGGGATAGTGGACATTGTTGTTAAGTGCCTTTGGTAACTCAATATATGTAGATATATATGAGCCTATTTTTATGTAAGCATAAGATTTGTCATAAAGAAAGTTAATGAGTTGGATAAATTTATTAGGAAATTTTAATTCTTGTAAGGTAGTTAACAAGCAGATCCAATTGTCTGACTCAACAGCACTATTAATATCTAGCCTAACCAATGTTAGGTTTTGTTTTGTTGTATTTGCATAATCAATTATTGTAATTATTCTTTTATTATCTTACAAATGTCTATTTAATATAAAACCGGTTTGATCTTTGTTTATTAATGAAGGAAGACATTTTAATTCTATTTTTGTAAATTGTCATAAACATTTTATAGTTGATATTTAGTTATGAGATTGGTCTAAAATAAGAACATTATGTAGAATGTTTATCTGATTTTTTAATGGGAGATATAAGGGCATATCTCCAAGAAGGTGGAATACTACTGTATTTAAATATTTAACCAGAGAATATAGTTTTAGTAATCTTGATACTACTTCTTTTAGCAACAACTTGTATAGCTCTGGAATAATACTATCATTACCTGGAGCTTGTTTATTTTTAATTTTTAAGTTGATCTTTTAATTCAGATATTGTTATGGGTTTATCAATCAGTTTAATCTATTTAGCTGTTAGGGTATTATGAATATTTTCCATTATGAAAGTCCTAATAGATTATTTCTGTCTTATTATTGTATTAGTTTGATGCAGTGACTTCTGAAAGCATCTAATATTTCATCTAAATTTGTTTTATTTTTGTTGTTAATTGAGTCATATAGCTCTCTAATATAATTAGATTTACCCATTATCTTAGATCTAGTAACTAATTTGTGTATTTTTTTGGATTTAAAGAATATAATCTCTTCTAAATTTATTAGATGTTTATGTTGCAAAATCTTTAAATATTTTCTCTTTAATTTGCATAGTGATGTGATCCTGGACTTAGTCTATATAGTTGCTGGGTGGAGGGCACAGCCCTTCACATTGGGGGGTATGTGGGATGTAGCCCCCCACCTAGTTTGGTTTTATATTATATTTCACTGAAAGCTTCAAAACAATACATTTTAAACCATAGACATGCATACATGCAACACCAATAACTAACTATTTCCAGAAGACAATATAAACCCAAACTAAGAGGGGGCTATGCCCGCCACACCTCCCACATCCCCAACTATATACACTAACTCCAGGATTGCACTACAGTAGGGAAAAGGGCATATACCCTTTACTTGCCTTACAGCACTCTACATAGTGCCAGTACTTCACTTCAGTGAAATTAAATTTGGTGAAATGAGTTCTCAGTAATTTGAGCTTTCAGTTATTTGGCCAGGTTAAATTGAAATTCAGTGAAATGAGCTACAGAGTAGAGCTACACATATATGCACACACACACACACACACATATATATATATATATATATATATATATATATATATATATATATATATATATATATATATATATATATATATATATATATATATATATATATATAAAACACTTCCCCATTATTATTTACATCAAGAAAAAGTCTGGATTTTATTAATAAACCATACCTTAAATGCTTTTAATTGACTTATGTATGCTGGAATTCTTCTAAAGTATATAAGACTATAAGTTTTTAATTTGATTCCAAATGTAATAGCATTATGATCAGGCAAAGGACATTAATCTACTTCTACTCTCCCCAAGCTAGAGTCTAAATCATTTGAAATATAAAGTCTATCAATTCTTGATTGTGTACCATGTCTATGAGAATAATGTGTATAAAATTGTGAGTTTGTTTCTGAATATTCATCTATATATTTCATATTATATGATTCAAGAAATTCTAATACAGCTTTGGCATTGGCAGATTTCTTACATTTATTAACAACACTTGAGTCTTTATTACTCAATATACAGTTAAAGTCTCCTGCCATTATTAAGCTGCCTTTTGATTTTTGAATTACTTTGTCTAGTTGTTTTTTGACTAATTTAAGACAAATCTCTTGTATCCAGTAAAAGTTTACAAATGTGTAAAACTTTCTTATATAACTCCAATGTTACTAAACAAAACATGTTTAATATTCTAGGTATTGGTAAGGAGTTTCCCCATAGAAATGTACATTGGGAACTAGTTAGTATAGAATATTCATTAGTGTTGATTTTATCAATGTCTTTCTGTATCAAATGGGTTTCATATAAAAAGTTAAATTGGTCTTTGAATAGCTTTAGATATTTGTTTATACGACCCATTTTACATCCATTATTTAAACCATTAACATTAATAGAGATATAGTTCATATATATCATGTCATAGATAGGACATTATTGCATCTTGTTAATTATGTAGGTTGAGATTTTTCTGTATATAACTTAAATCAATTATATAATGATGTACTTGTAATGTTTAAGATTTTTCAAGAAGATATAAAGTAGAGTGAAATATAGTCACCATGTTTGAAATCCAAAGCAAAATAACAAAACTGAAATATAACTTGAAACCTTCATCCATCCTGAAGATGAAAACTCCCAGTTTGAATAGAGAATCTATCTAAAAGTACTGTCTACTTTACAAAATCAGAATCTATATTTCTGATGCTACCAGAAAATATTATGAAAGGAGATTAAATAAACTATTAAATGAATTTTTAGTAACAAGTTAAAAACTGAAATTTTGTTTATATAAACTCATTTATTTAAACAGTTAATTAAATTGTAAGAATATAACAAGCAACATACTACTTATATGTTAATTTCTCATATTGTTCCTATTTCTTAAAATCAAAAGTACAACATAGAAAAGTATGACTAATAGTAAAGAGTTTCTTCAATTATAGCTTATAAGAATAATTACAACCTCACCTTTTTTATTATCATATAAATATCACAAATGTACTAGAGAAATATATAACATCTTACTTGGGAGGATATCAAATAGTGGTTAAATTTTAAATACAGTAATTAAAGCTCTGTATATGATATTTTATATAACATTATCAAATTTGTTTAAGATGCATTCCTTTAAGATATGTGATTTTTATGTAAAGCTGTTTTCATTATATCTGTGGTAGGTATGCAAATATCAAATTATAAAATTATATTCACTTCATATCAAGATTCAACATTATATTTAACACACAAAATAATCTGAAAGGTTTACATTGTAGTATTCAAGTAATATGGAAATTCCATTCATTATAAATTCAGTTGTTATATATATATATATATATATATATATATATATATATATATATATATATATATATATATAAATCAAAATTCCTATTGTGCATTTGAATCATAACATGAGAATTAGCAATATATATTACTTGCGCCAGATGACTAGACTAAATACTAAACATCAATTACTACAACACTGTCTCATAGTAGAATAGCAATAATTTAGTATGTGTTGTAAACGTTCTTTCTTATTCAGAATCTGATACAATTTTATATAGGTCATTCACCAACAATTCCATACATTTTATCATATCTAACTATTTAATACATTATCAGATGATGCAATAATTTAACAGTGTAAACATACCTATTTCAAATACAAAAATCATGTTTGTAGTGATGAATTTCTATTAGAAGTATAGAGATGATCTGAAAATAAGTTTCTTTAGCATATACATAATGGTGCAAATCATATCACATATTATTTTTAACATCTTTGTATAAATTAGGTATAAACTATTAATTAGGAAATACTATTTAAAATATCCTGACAAAAAAAAAACAACTTTTAAGTGTTCTGACACAGCAATAATATAAAATGACTGTTTAAGCCCGAAAGACTACTTACTACATGCAGTGGAAACCATGGCAAAAACAATGAATGTTTTAATTATTTGTTCTTAAGTATGTGCAGTTTCTAGTGTGGCATTTATGTGCTTATACATTTAAACCACTATATTAAGTAAATAATTGTAGTCTTAAAAGGATTCAATCCATGTTTGCCAAATATATGTATACAACTTTAAAGATTTTAATTATCTGATAAGAGTCTTTTAAAGATGATAAAAAGTACATATGTCATTTGAGGGTCTCTGTGAACCACAACACTTGACCTAGCTTGTGAGTAAGGTAGAAATTGGGTAAGAAACACATATGCTATTTTTCTACTCTATTTTTTTACTCTTTTTATAAACTAGTTTTGTGTTTGCACATACTGCATTTATATGATTTAAGTGAAACTTGAGTTATCTCACAATACCCACCATTTTAAGTTGTCAAAACAGATCACAAACACACCAACCAAGTAGATCAACAATCCATGTCTCTATCCATATCCCTACAAGAAACCAAAAACATTTCGCCCACCAAAAAGAAGTAAACAGAAATACAGACAAATAAAAGACAAGGAAAATGCTCAGTCAAGCTCCCAAGTTTGCCATCCTACTGATTCCAGGCATTTATCATGAGTGCTCATGTCCACCACCCACTCAGACTTCATATGTTTCCTTTACATCAAACATCTGACCTCACAGTGGATGGTGAAGACAAAACATCACCATGACTCTAACACAAGCGATGTCATCAAAATTAACAAGTAGCCTAAAAAATTAATAAAGCACCCTCCCCACTATAACACCATTTATAAATCCATACAAGAATTGCCAAACAAAGTTTAAATGGAACTATAACACATTAAAATGCCTCTCAGTGACCGAATGTATCATTATTACCGTACCTTCTATATGGCAATATTCTTTGCCTGTTTACATATGATTTTGATTGAATGAGATAAAAAATAATAAAGAACTTTCTTATTATTAAATATACATTTAACCATTATTTAAATAAAGGTGCTGCATATTTATAGATTATATATGCATATAATTAATTGAAGCAGATAAATCTATATATTTACCTAAACCATTTGAGTTAATAGGTTACATATTTCAACCTATGTGCTTCTTATAGAAGAATACATTAATATAAGATAGTAATCATTGTAATTTAACTAAAAGTACCCTGTTAATCAAACATCATCTATTAGAAATTCTTAAAAAAGTGTATAACTATTAATTTCAAATAAAATTGAAATGTATTTACCTCCATATATCAAGAAGCTTGCATGAATGTTTCTTCCATTTACAATTATAAGATGAGCATGTATTAGATTATTCTTCTGTCTCCATTTCTATTAAAATGCTGTAATGAGGACTTTGTAAAGATTATATTAAAGCAATGTTCATTCAAGTCACTTATCTTTTAACTTTTTCTACTTTTCAAGCCATTTCTCTCTGCATGTCTCTTCAAGGAAACTGTATTCCATTTAACTTCTTCTATTTGGTCTTTTTATTTTTCTGAATAAAGGTTATAGCAGTCTCAAGATGTTCAAATACTTTTGTACCATCCAAAAGAAAAATTGTCAGTCTTGTGGGAAATAAAAGATGTACTTTAATTTGCTTCTTATTAGTTCTGTAATTAATTGGTAAAAATTCTTTCCATTTAGAAATTACTGATGTGGAGTAGTCATTGCCAAGTCTTATTATACTCTCATTTACCTTGGGAATGTGTCCAGACATTCTTTAAAATTAATTCTTTATCCTGACTGAAAAGAAATCTAACTATGACTGACCTTGTTGGAGAATTGTTCTTTATCAAAGGAACTACTTGTGGTCTATGAGCCCTTTCAATGCCAAAAGTCATTGATTCTGGTAAGTTCAGTATTTTTGGTAGCCAAGAAGTTAAGAAATTAACTGTATTATCACCTTTCTAGTCCCACAGAAATACAGAATATTCTAATACTTTTTTCTTATGAATCTTTTTTCTAAGTCATCAATTTTACTTAATAATTGATTATTTTTCTTCAAGAGGAATTCTATTTGTTTTTCCCTCCAACATTCATCCTTCTATGTCATTTAAAACATTTTCCATTCCTAATATTTGAGATTGTTGTTGTTTAATCATTTCATGCAGTTGTCCCATTTACTTTGTACAGTCTTCTTTAAAATTATCCAGTTAATTATCCATTTTTATCCATTTTTATTGAAAGGTCTATTATATTAACAAGAAGTGATTGTAATTATATTTTTATAGATTTGTTTTGAGAACTGGATTTCATGAAACTAATTTCAGGATGTCTTATAGTGCTTTCTATTTAGTTTTGACAGGAAAGTTATTTAAAACCCAAATAATTTTTTAGAAAAAAAAATGGTTCAGAATAGATTTTAAAATAAGTCTTCTCAAGATACAGTATATAACTTGTTTTTAGACTCAAAATTCCTATTAGAAATATATCCTGAGTAGCAGGGCAGAAAATAATAGCTGGTAACTTGGCACCATAATGGCCATGCCCCAGCATCTGGTATTTATAAAGGGTAGGGGAAACATAAGAGGCTACATCTGATATTCTGTAAACTCAAGGGGAGGTAAGAGGTATGGCATTTATGTGTGTGTATGCATATGTGCATTTGTGTGTATTTGAATGTGTGCACATGTGTTGTGTATGAGAACGAATGGGGGGTGCTTGTGTCTATGGGATGCAGGGCTACCAGTAATGCTTACTGCAAGAAAGTGTACTAGTGATAATACCATGTGATTCAGAGACATGCAAATTAGATGATAATGAGGTCTTTCCCCCAAGTATACCTTCTTGGTTTTATGTTTTATTCGGTTGTATTTTTTCGTTTATTTGTATCCTGTGCTTATTTTATGTATAATAGCCTTACTTTGCGGCTACAACATTTGCTGTTATTTATATAAAGCTTTTTTATATCAACCAAGGCTCTGTCTTGTTGGTAAAGTTGCCCTGCATATGCATTTCTTGGATTACAAATTTAGATATAAAACTGTGGCATAGATTTTTAATACCATTTGCTATTACAAGGGATTTGATGAAACACATAGAGAGATTTTTGGTTTATGGGAAAATAATAACCGATTTTTTGGTTGCAACGTATTGAAAACCAACAAGCTTTGAACACACAAAGTATATTGCCAACCTATGGCCTATCCGCTAATGACTGGTTGGTTTTTCAGAGTATCATAGCATACACTAAGGATCTGTGTAGAATAATACATAACTCATCCTTCAAAACCGTACCAAAAGTTATAAACTGGATTTTTGGAATTCTATATAATAATATCAATATTAAGAATTAATTATCATAGCTATATAACACTTTAATTGTCTATAAGACAGCTCCTAAAGATTCTTACTGGCAATACCTAACTAAAGGGTTTCAAGTATCATTATCAATGGAAGATAAAACAAACATTTTATTTTCAGTCAAACTAATTTCTTACTCACAATTCTGGAGGATTTTTGGACATTTCTACACAGATCCTTTTTGACACCTGACAAACTCTCAAAAATGAACCCTTCAAACAGCAAGTTATGTTGGAGATGTCATCTGTCCACTAATGCTGACTGGTCTAATATTTTTTTATGACTGTACTAATATTAAGCCATATTGGAATGAGATTAACAAATTTCTTCAAGCTATCTATACTGATGGATTCCTATTACAAGAATGAAAGTTCACTACTTCGAACTTGTAATAGGAAGCCTCACTTCTGCGAAGGCTCACTTTAACGAAAGTTAACTTTTGCGTAAGTGCACTTCACTGAAAACACCGCAGCACAGTGGAGAACATAAACAGCTAAATTTGACCCAATTTTATTTAAAAAGCAGGGAGTAGAATGTATGATAAATGGTCTGTTACATAATCGTAGAGTGAACTGCTAAAAATACCAAAGAAGGAAAGGAAGAAAACAGGATGTATCGATTACGCATCAGATTCCAAAACTATGGCATAAATTAGTGCCCATGAGGAGTTGAAGCTCAACAATATCAGTCTACACATTAAATATTGACACGTTTAGAGGTAATCAATTGCATCAATATTGGGTAAAGGCAATTGAGTATCTCTAAGGCTAGTAGGTTATAATGGATACACCTACACTCATTGGTCTATATTCTTTCTATTCACTTTTCACCAGTTCTCTGTGCCTATCAGAGTTTATTATACCCATGTCAACTGGGTTTAAATTCCTGTAGTCCTGTTGTTAACGTTTAGTTCAAGTTATTGGAAGCTGTGTGCTTTTGCTCCTGACAGCTTCCCTAGCTCTGAAGTGTGCACTGTCTTTGCAGTGCCCAGTGCTCCATTAAGTAGTCTATTCTGCCTCCTAGGGTTCTAAATGTACCATAGTACAGTTACTCTTAGAATGCATTTATGAATGGGATACTGATTTCACTCATGGCAGCTGTCTCCCCTCTCATGATGGTCTGCTTTCTGTTGAGTCTGTATGCTCTGTTCATGCTTGTATGGTTGCTTACTGTATTTGTCTTTGCCCTTATGTCTAGGTTATGAGTCTTCAGTGAGTAAGTAACTTATTTACTACTATTACTACTGCTAATAATACTACTAATAATAAAACAATCCCCACACTCACTACTGCACTCTTTATGTTGGCCTCTTTTTACATTTCTTCTTGAGTTCTGCCATCATTTTTCCTGTGGTTGAAAGCCTGCAGATTACCCTGCAAGGTTTATGATTCTGGTCACATTCTAACTGAAATATTTCATTAATACAAGGCATTCTTCAGCTATGTCTGCAACCTCAAAGGCAATACAGAATTGTATGCAGAGTTTATTGTAAATGGAGCCACATATACTGAGCCAGAAGATATAGCAAGCCTAATGGCCAAAAAATTCAGCTCCAACTTTACCCCTCTCTTTCCCCCTCAACTTTCCCTCATGAAATAAAATCAGATATAATTTCCCCTGCTATCACTAGGGAACAGGTCTTTAATGCTCTCTCTAAGGCCAATAACACTGCATCAGTGGGTCCAGACAATATCCCAAGTTGCCTTCTAAATAGCACAAAACATGACCTATCAGGCTGTTTGGAATTGTGATTTAACTGTAGCCATCAAACATAAATGAATGGAGAACAGCAGGAGTCATCCCTTTGCACAAAGCTGGGCCATCTACAGACTCTGGAAACTTCAGACCCATATGTCTCACTAGTCTTATATGCAAAGTCATAGAAAGAATTATCATGGAAATGATCCATAATGACACAGTAAACCTCCAGACACTGGACCCAACCCGTTTTGGTTTCATCAAGGGCAGATCATGCCCACTTAACCTGGTGGACTTCTATGAGAAGGTCGCTAAGCAATGGATGAGGGCAAAATGGTTCACACTGCCTACTTTGACCTGGCCAAGGAATTTGTCACAATACCCCAATCAGGCATTGTTGACAAACTCAGGAGGTTAGGTACCAGCTCGTATGTCACTCAATGGATAGCCAACTGGCTCACAGACAGGATCCAGGAAGTTAGAACTGGGGAGTCCACCTCTACAAAGATGCCAGTCACAAGAGGAGTCCCTCATGGATCAGTC
>NC_056741.1:751535850-751558350 GCF_019279795.1 Protopterus annectens
GAAGTAAACATCTAATGTATATGGCTATGAATAAAGGTAATAAATGCTTAGTGTTAGATAGTAAAAGAGTAGTAAGATTAAACATTCAGGAACACCTGAGAGATTTGACACATTAACATACAGTTGGTTCTTGTTGCATATGAATGCAGAACATAGAGATCACTTTAGGAGATTTATGTTTGCAGTATTAGAACAGGTTACTGATTCAATAATGAAGGAATGTTTAGCCTATGCTTGAAAGAAGTAAAACATTTTGTATACAGAGCTTATTTTGACAGGCTGTGTCCAGAATGGATAAACAAAGAATTCAACTTAAAGTGCCTTTTGAAATAGTCTTAATTTCATTGATGGAAGTGTTAACTTTTATTTGTTAATTGTGTAAACCCAGAGGCACAAATGCCTCTTTTCATGACTGAATCAGAAGGACTAGCTAGACAGGTGACTTGCTGATACTCCCAAAGTTGGCAAAATGGTGACAGAGGGAATCAAACCTAGGACCAAAGACTTTGCCAGGCTTATACTATTTATGCCATGGAATAAACTTTTCTAGAATAATTTATATATTTTCTGCTATTAGATAAAGTAGAACAGAACTAAAAATGGGCACATTTTATTTATTTATTTTACATATGTTTACCGGGAGTGTCCATCTGGGCGGGGAGCCCCTTTTCAGCAAAGGCCAGAGGAGAAAAGCTCCACATATAACAGTACAAAATACAAAAAAAAATATTTAGGTTGTTGAATAACAAATATATAACATAAAGTAGATAGATAATGATAAAATACTCAACTTTTAGTAGTACACAGAGCAAATACTATACATATAGTTGTTATGTTACAGTGTCATTACAAGATGACAAAGAAAAGTAAAGGTAAGAAAATTGGGATAAAAATAATAGAGAGCTAAAAATCATTACATAGTGCACAGAGCTGTGCTTCTGCAGAGCTTAACAGCAGAATTTAGATATGTCATAAGAAAAAAAACACGTGGAGTATAATTTAACAGTTCCATTTGATGAGCTATTTTTTGGGAAGGTAGTATTTGAGGGAAGAACAATTGGAAGGTATAGAAAAGAAGGGAAAAAGGAATAGTGTTTAGGAGTGCTAGTTAAAGGATATAGTGAATGTTGCTAATGGACTTTTTTTTGGTTTTATTAAATTAGAGGCTTTATTAAATGGTATTTTTTTCCCAGAATTCCCAAATAGTGAAATTGTCTTTTTTCTGATCCATATCATGTCAGGATTTATTTTTTCAAGCATTGAAAAGCTATGTTATTTGAAATCTTACACTGTCTGGAATGAGTGAGAGACTGAGTAGGCAACAAATAGGGGAGCTACCTTCTGGAAGTTAATATCCAGTGCTGAAAATTCTTGCTATGTTCCTGCCTGGCACTATAGACTGAAGCCCATTAAGAAATCATGCTCTTAATTCTCTTCCCTAAACTGCTAGCTTGAATTAAGTAACTATGTATTTAAATGCTGGTTTTAATACTTCTTATAATACTCCAGAAAAGGCAAAAACAAAATGAGAGACTACAAAAACCCTGTTTAAACAGGGAAGTGAATTGAGTGTAGGTTGTTATGTATGTAAGAGACTACAAAAACCCTGTTTAAACAGGGAAGTGAATTGAGTGTAGGTTGTTATGTATGTAAGAGACTACAAAAACCCTGTTTAAACAGGGAAGTGAATTGAGTGTAGGTTGTTATGTATGTTGCAGGTTAATAATAATAGTGCATTTTGCTGATAAGAAATTTAGAATTTCTTTGACTGGATAATCCAGGTTTACTATAAAATACCAGTTTTTGTGGCCTACTTTAACTTTATAAGAGGGTGCATGCCACAAAGTACTATTATGCACACATGCTCACAGAGTACCATAGAGTTGTAGGATGACTAAAACCTTAGCAAGACAATGCCGCATACAGAGACATTGAAATCATGCCAGTAGATCAACATCACATTTCCTGACAGCAGAATCTTCAAAAATGTTTCACTGAAAGCACTTTTGGGGAAACTCAGAGAAAATCTTCTTTTGCAGGGAGGCATTCCTCCTGCACTGAATACCCACACCCCCCTGAACTTAAATATATCTACTCTGAGGTCACATAACAGTGGAGAAAAGGGAATTTTCCACTATCAGGGAAAGTGCTGAAAAAGTTGTTACCTAAACTACCACTGATTTATTGAGACTCAAGACATTTAGATTCATGTATGATTACCAGTGAGTTAATTCAGTGGTCAGTGCAGACCCAAGTCTTTTACTCTGTCATCATATGTGAGTTTATAGCAAAGCTGGAAGAAATGTTGTGCTTTTTTACCACTGACACAATAATATGCAGCAAGGGTGATGTATATAAAGGAAGAAAATGAATGAAAAAGGAGACCTGGAAAATTTAGAGGAATGCTTTGAAGTGTAGTAATTTAGGGCAGCCACGGTGGTGCAGCGGTTAGCTTTGCTGCCTCACAGCAAGAGGTTCTCCAGTTCGATTCTCAGCTTGGGTGCCTTCTGTGCGGAGTCTGCATGTCCTCCCTGTGGTCGCGTGGGTTTCCTCTGGGTGCTCTGGTTTCCTCCCACATCCCAAAGACATGCAGTAGGTGGATTGGACACTCTAAATTGGCCCTAGGTGTGAGTGTGTGCATGTGTGTGCCTTCTGTGGAAGGTTGGGCGCTGGGCTGGCAAGTCGACACTGTAAAACTCCACTGCCAATCATGAGCGGACAGAAGATCCACTGTGGCGACCCCTAACCAGGAAAAGCCAAAAGAAGAAGAAGAAGTTTGAAGTGTAGTAGTTTAATTTCAACATAAAATATAAACTACTGCATCTAAGAAACAACATGAAGAAGGGAAACACAGAAAATACTCTGGGAAGTCAGAAGAGTATGTTCATTCATTTAGATCATTAAAGCTATGATATATGTTAACATTCCACTTCTTGTAGTACAGGGTTTGATTCCTTTAGTCTCCGTCTGCCTAGTGTGTGACTGTGAGCAAGTCCCTTGACCACATGTGGGGCAATTGGAAAAAGTGGGTTAGGCTCTTTAGCAGTTTATTGGACTGCTTGCCTAGTTACTTCCACTGAACCTAATGTCTGTAAGGTAAGCCTGCAAGAAAGGCTGGTGAGATACTGAGATGCATAGCTTTCAACCGCTGGTCTGACATATAAAGAAGAAAAAAACAGGTAGTTTCAAAATATATGTACTATTCATTTAGAAAGTGAAGAGAATAGATTGACATATACTAAAACAATGTGTAGAACAAAATTGTTAGTTACTTTTTTGGTAATTCAATAGTGGTTGAGTTACAACTGGATGAAGTTTTAACTCATTGATTTATATTCTTCAGTGCTGAACTAGTCAATCTATGTTTGTCATAGAAAATAATTGAAGAGCAATTTCTACTTGCACACCAGTAGTCATTCATCCTGTTTAGTTTTTAGTCTTTCCTCTGTTGTTGTACAACTGCAAAGTTAGTGTATTAGGTAAGGGGGTCTGATGAGTGCTAGGGACTTGTCACTCTACAACAATGCTTTTTGAAAATGTTTCATTGAACTGAAGGTGTGGCCATTTCTTTTTTATCTGAACTTTCATGCAGCTATAATTTGAAAGTTATAAACTCACTTTTTAGTCCTCAGTTTTATTGCCACAAAAATCCCAAATTTTATGAAGGCAACTCAGCGGCATCCTTAAAACCCAAGGACCTATGATACGTATAGTCCGAGCTCAGGATAAGAACCATTGTGAAAAAAAAAATGTATTATTCTTTACAGGCAATTGCTGTGGCTTCATCTGTTATGTCATATAGATTTCTACAGGCCTTGTTACTTTACGGAATTATATTGGTTAAGAAAAATGGTGGACAGTTTCACAGCCATTTCAAGAAACTATATGAAGATCAAATAGAAGTGACAAAATGCTTAAAATGTATAGTTTTGAAGAAAAAATATGTTAGAGATGTTTATGTAGATCAATGAACGAACAGAAGCCAAGTGGAAACTACCTTTCAAACAAGAGATATATCAGAATAAGATGGCGCTGTTTGAAGAAACAAGGAGAGCAGTTCAGGAGACAAATTACTGAATACATTTTCCTCACAGAATAGATGACTGGAAAACTATTCAAGGGAGCTAATAAGGTAAGGTCAACAGTGACAGACTACATTAATGCATCAGATACATATAAGTCAATTCTTAGGGAGGCTGAGGAAATAAGCTTTTAGAATAACAAGACCACACTTGTTTAACAGTACAAAACTTGGTGATCTAAATAACTGCTGTTGTTCTAGGCATTTTGAGAGGGCACACAGAAGTTTTAGTGGCCTAATGCCAGCATACTTTAAATAACCATGTTGTTATAGAGACTATTAAGAGAATGGTTAAGTTGCTAATGTACCTGTAGTACCTTTTACACAGATCATGCCATTTACTCAGTCTATGGATTACTTTGTCTGATGCAGTCAAGGTCGCATAAAGTGGAACTGCTTTGAGGACCCTGTGCGACAGCTAGTTGATTTGTGTTCCTGTGTCTCTGTATTTTGCTCTGGGTTGGTTACTCTCCCCCTCCTTTCTCTCCACTGCTCTGTAGATGTAATTTCAGGTGTACTGCAAATAACAGTGTCACATTCAGCATTTTGTATTTTAATTATCAGGTAGACTAGTTTAAACATTTTGGTTTCTTTCTCGGGGAAACCTAAGTGCAAAACAAAGTTAAATGATTTGCACATATTTGCTCAATATGTAAGTGTAATATGCTGGCATGGAAAACCAGATGTTTAGTTTCACAGCTCATCAACTTAATGGCCATGTTAAACTGACTGCTGCTGCATTGTCATTCCATTGCTCAGCAGTTTCTGTTACACTGACAGCATTAGCATGACTTGAGAGCATTAGCATATTGTGCAGGTTTATTTGCATCATACACTTTAGCTTCTATGAGATGTAATGGTGCAAAGAGTACTATAGTTCTTTGTGAGGTATGACAGCAATGCAATGCTGTGCATGTGAAACAGAAGCCTGAGAATTACTGTCAAAGTTAAATCAGTCAGAGAATATCCTTTTTCCTTCAAAATGTTAGCATTTAAATTGTAATCCTCGGTATTAGCCCCTTGACTCCACCTCTAGCCCTTTTTATATGTTAGCATCAACTAGTCTTGGGAGTCTGTTTGGTGGATCCCAAAGTCGCAGTACTACTTTGTGTTACCCCTCCGTTCCCGCAAAGAACATTATTATTCAATACCTTGAGGCAGCCCTCACATATATATGTAACTTGCATATGCACACTAACATTAAGCTGTCCAGGAGACTGGCAAGCCACTGTACTCCTAGGCCTCTGCCTGAGTTTAGCCCTACAGCCCCTGCCCACCCCCATCCCCCAGATGGAAATGCAGGACATATGAACCACTTTATCCACCACTTTATCTGATGCTTGGTCTTTACCTGATTCCTCTTTGGGTGCCTATCTTCCATTCAGGCAGCTGTTTCATAATGGACTGGCATCAAATAAATAGATACTATACCTCTGTACCACTGCGTTGACATACTCAGCCATCTCTTCAGTAGGACAGTTGCATTTATGCCACTTCTTAAAGTGTAAATTTACGATGCTGAGTTTTTTTCCCTGAAACATTCTTTTTCTTTCTACCCAGGACCTAAACATATACTTGATAGACCTTTCAGGAGGTGTTGTTGCAATTGTTGTTGTTGTTGACATTGTTGCTTAGTCATTTACTCAAGTCTTTGCTCACCATTACCTCATCAGCATGGTATTTCCTTATAAAAACAAATTCTATGTTATGCAGATTAGTAGCTGGACTTGTTCAGATGGCAGAAAGTATTTTGCTGCACTATTACTTGATCTGCTTTATGTCATTCAGGGATTTAGGAGTTTTGTTATTCAGTAGATCTGCATATTCTCATGATGAAAAAATCAGCTTTACTATTTTCATTTGTGAATAACATTGAATCTGGTATGAGTTGCCCTGCCCTTTGTAACAGCAGGAAGGCCATCACATCAGGCATGAAAGCACAGGACATAAAACTTTTCTAGGTTACCTTGATCCCACCTTTTATGTCTGAATGCACTGCAATGCCATTCCTCTTCAGGACTCACTTGTTGCACTCACCACTACATTTTGAAATGGTTCCAGGGTAATTACTGTGAATCTGTGTGACAAAAATATGGCAAAACCATGAATAACTATTATTTTTGTTCATTGTTTTATTGCTTTTCTTCTGGCTAACACCAAATCTTTATTATTCTCCCCTTGTCAATTTAATCCTGTTAAACATGTTGCCATCTCATCAAATTTAATTTAATTTAAAAAAAGTTGGTTTATTCTCATTCATAGTTAAGGACTAGGAATGTGGTATATGAGGCTACTGAGGAGTCTAGCACGGTATCTCGAGTACCCCAGACTTCTGTCTGGTTCAGTAACCTGCTCAGAGTCAACAGTAGGCAAATGGAGGCTGAGAGAAAAAAAAAAAAACAGGACTACAGAGAACAGCTTGCTAACAGTTATTAGCAGGAGAGGCTCTCCATTTTAGTCATGCCATCAAACTTTGGAACAAATTATCACTTCCACTAAAACAAATCGACAAATTAAAAGGTTTCAGATCTAAATTAAAACACTTGACTGACTCCTGGCTGTGGTCATGTAACTCATCATAATGTGGATCTTCAAGTTACTACCATGTCTGAAGACACCTGACTTATAGACAACATCAACATAAACCAAGCCACTTGCACAACTGTGCTATCTCAACTCTTTTTCACCACAAATTTCTTCCTTTTTCTTCAAATTTCCCTACATTCCCACTTTTTCTTCTCATCTCTCTAACCACCTCTTCCTTTCTGATTATTTCCTCCTATTCCCCCTACTAGTGCCTCATTTTATTCCATCTGTAAGGTGAAGTAGCACTAATGTAATGTTGAATATATTGAATGCCACTGTCAAAGATCCTTATATAAATATTATGTTTCTTTAGCATTCTATGTATTGGATCATTAGTATGTGTCCTTTCTGTTCTTAATGTAGTGTTTCATCAGACGTCTGTGTATTAGACCATTATTATGTTCTGTTTCATTTTCATAGTACTGTATTCTTTTGAACTCTGTCTATTAGAGCTTAACTATATGCATTTTTACACTCATTATTTGTAACTTTCTCCCAGGGTCTCAACTGAAGATCATTTTCCTTGCCTAGTTGGAATATACCATAAAACAAACAAAAACAAATGAATACAAGATGTGTAGGATATCTTGTAACCTCATTCATGTTCTATCAACCAATTTTTGTATAGTATTCCTCACATCACTTGTATTCTTTTTTAACTATAACTTATTTGTATTGTACTGTATGTGGAGCTTTTCTCCCCTGGCCTCCACTGAAAACAGGTTCTGCAGAGCCAGTCATACCGGCCTGGTAAACAAATGTCAAATAAATAAATAAATAAATTATGAAATAAATCATACGCACTTCCATCTGATTGCTCTTCATGGCTAGGCCTTTACCCACATTTTCTAATTTAATTTTTAACTGTAGATTTAAAAAGTGTGTTTGCAGAAAAAAGTCCAAGATAATTAAAGATGCTTGTGTTTACTATCTGTGACAGCAGTATAACTTCTATCAGTGATGTATCAATAAGGACTTCATTTCCAATACTTGGAATAACAGGAAGAAAACCAGCTTAAAGTATATATGTAAGCAAAGTTACTTTTCTCACAGGTTTCCAGAGTTCCCTCTTCAGAGGGTGAACCCCAATATCCATCTGATCATCCTAGCCCTCACCCCACTAAAAAAAATGCACAAGCCAAATAGTTACTATCCCTAGCCTGCCATTCTAATGTCTAAATACAGCCACCAGAAAATGAGAGAGGGCATTCAAAAAGGCATTCTTCAAGTTAAGGCATTGACTTCTCCATTGCCTTGGAGTTAATATCAGAGTCTCAGAAGTCTGACTGATAGAAAGGATTGCCAAGTTATGTGCCACAGGTCACCTTCAAGGAGAGGCTACCTCTCGACTGTCCAGATTTTTGCCTCATATTTTTGGTCTATTCCTCATAAAATGTGTGTTTTTTAACAAAAAATATTGATAATAGAAGTAACCAGGAACATGAGGAGAAAATATAAACTGTTTATTCGCAAGTTACACACTTTCACAGTTAAACTGCTTCCTCAGGCTTGAAAAGCAAATAATGATACGAAACAAATGAAGCCCTGTCCCTGGAGGCCAAATCAACTTTGCAATAAGTAATAAACTTATGAGGTTTCACCCACGTAGCAGCAGCACAAATGCTGTTCATTGACATCCTGGCCTGGAAAGCAGAGGTCATTGCCAATGCTCTGGTTGAGTGACTTCTACTTTTGAATGGCAAATTTCTATTATTGGAAGTGTATATAAAAGTGATACAATTTGAAAGCCAGTTTGAAAGTGTGACTTTTGAAACTGGCATGCCTTATTTGCTTCAGAGAAAGAGATGAACAATTGGTCTGATTTTCTGAAATCTTTAGTTCTATGGTGTTAGAATTTGAGTTATCTATGCACATCCAAGTGATGGAGTTTATACTGTGCCTTGTTGCTATCATTGGGAAAAAAGACTGGAAGCTCAATAGATTGGTTTAGATTGGCTTGAGAACAAACCTTAGGTACAAATGACGGAGTAGTTCTTAAGGATAACCTATCCTTATGAAAAATCAAATATGGTGGCTTGATTAATAGCACTTGCAACTCTGAGACTCTTCTTGCAGATATTACCACTACTAGAAGTATAGTCTTCCAAGAAAGAAATTTGAGGTCACAAGATGAGGAGGGCTCGAATGGCGGCAGTGTTAGATGAGACAGTACAAAATTTGAATCCCAAGGAGGAAGACGTTCTTTAAAAGGAGGTCTCAATAAAGAAGTACCTTTTAAAATGCCTTACACAATCTGTGTGACATTAGGTTAGGAGAAAATTCACTAATGTGGAAATTTGAGATTTCCGCCGGTTGGACTCTAATTGTAGCTGCAGCTGAGCCTTGTTGAAATAGCTCAGTAAGAAATTCTAAAATCAAGTGAATTTGAGCAGAGAAAGGGTCAATGTTTCTGGTTTGTGCCCAGTAGGAGACTCTCTTCCATTTACTATTATAATAATTTTCTGGTAGAATCTTTATGAGAGGATATCAAAATGTATCTGACTGCTGGAGTGAAGTCTTGAAGCCTGACTCAGTTTGGAAGTGGAGCAGCCATACTGTCAAATTGAGGGTGTGGAGAGAAGGATGAAATGTTCCTGATATATGGGTCAGAAGGTCTGAAACTGGGTCCAGAACCCATGACTTCTCCTGCAGATGAGGACAGAGGAAGGGGAACCAAATCTGATGAGGCCAATATGGGGCAATGAGAATCAGCCTGCTTCCCAAGGATTTTGCTTTCTTGGAGAATTTGGGTATGAGGGGAAATGAGGGAAAGGCATAAAGAACTCCCGAGGGCCAATCTTGAACAAGAGTGTCTCTCAGTGTCTCCCCCTGAGGGCGGATTAGGGCAAAGTAGCTGCTGCATTTGGTATTCATGGGAGTGGCAAAAAGATTGCAGCAAGGCTGGCCCCATTTCCAGAAAATCTCTTCCGCTATACTCTGGTCTGGAGACTACTCGTGGGGTATTAATATTGCCCTGCTGAGCTTGTCCACTATGACATTGGATTTCCCTATGTGCATTGCTACTAGAAAGCATTGGGAATATATTGCCCATTACCAAACTCTCAGGGCTTCTCAACAAAGTAGGTATGATCTGGTTCCTCCTTGTTTGTTTATGTACCATACCACCGACATATTGTCTGACTGAATTGCAATTGTCCCTAGTAGAAGAGAGTCGTGGAGTGCCTGCAATGCCAGAAGCACTGCTCTCATCTCTAGAACACTGATGTGCAAATGGGCCTTGTGGTCTTGTCATATGCCTTGGACTGTCCTTCCTAGATAATGCCCCCCACCCTATATGGGAAGCATCTGTTGTCACTGTAGCAACAGGTTGTTGTGGAATAAAGGGTCTCCCGATGGTCAGATGATTGGACTGAGTCCACCACCATAGATCCCTCTTGCATGACTCCATTATTCTGATCAGATGGGACATAGGAAGTTCTTGTAGTGACCACTGAGAAAACAGGAGCTACTGAAGGATTCTCATATGCATTCTGGTGAGAGGAACTAGAGTTATGGTCGAAGCCATGGTTCCTAGAAGTTTCGGAACTACCTTTACCTTGTCCTTGGGAAGAAGGTGGAGTATTTGCTATCTGAGGGCAGAAATTCTTTCGGGTGGAAAACGTTCCATCATAGAAATGGTGTCTAGGACTGCACCTATGAAGGTGATATGTTGACAGTACAAAAGGCAGATTTTTGCAAATTGACTGTTATGCCTAGCCGAGCACAAATTTCCAATGTCACATCCCTGGCTTGTTGAAGTAGATGCTTGGTGGTGGCAGTTAGGAGCCAGTCATCCAGATACAGAAACACTTGGAATCCAAGACATCTCATGAGCCATTACTACTGCCATGCATTTGGTGAACGCTCTGGGGGCTGTAGTGAGACCAAAGGGCAGAGCTCGGGACTGATAATGACTGGCTCCCAGCCAAAGTGTAAATGACTCCTTGATGCTCTGTCCATTTTTATGTGGTAGTATACATTTTGGAGGTCTATTGAGCACATCCAATCATCTTTCCTTAAAAAGGGAAGTATTGATTGCAGTTTCACCATTTGTTACTTGGACTTTTTGACATATTCGTTCAGTTTGCTGAGATCCAATTTAGGTATCCAGTCCCCTGTTCTTTTTGGCACTAAAAAGAATCTTGAGTAAGTTCTGAATCCTATTTGGTCTATGGGGACTTTCTGGATGACTCTTTTGTCCAGCAATTTTTGAATTTCTATAGTTGCTTGCTCCCTTAGACTAGGTGGAACATCTGGGATTGTTCTGATGTGTGAGAAAGGATGGCAAAAGGGAATGGAATAGCCTCTGTATATTATGCTTTGTACCCACTTGTCTTTTGTGATATTTGCCAGGCTTCTGGGTACAAAGATAAACTTCCCCTGACTGCCTCCAGAGTAAAGGAGATGGGCCTCCTTTCAGGAGCACTGGTAGGGATGTCCGTGAAAGGAATCATGGTCACCCTGGTTTTGCAGACCCCCTCTTCCTCTAGGACAACGTCTACCACTGTTACCTCCCCTCTGCCCCTGGGGGAGGATTCACCTCATGCATCTTGGAAAGCTCCATGGGATTTTCTGAACCACATTTTCCCAGTCTTCTGACCTTTAGGGTAAGGTCTTGAAGGTACTGAAAAACGTACTCCAATGGCAGAGAGAGTTTTCCCTTCCTGCTCGCATCTGGCGAGTGTGTCTTTAACTTTAGGTCCAAAAAGGGAGGAACCATCAAAAGGGGAATTATTAAAGGTAGACTTAAAAGTTTCCGCAAAATTACACAAGCGCATCCAGGAGTGTCTCCTCAGGGAAACTCCTGAGCTTGCTGCCCTAATTGCTCCATCCAATGCATATGATATCAGTCTCCTGGAGGAGTTGGCAATGGAATTTAAGGTGGACAGCTGGGAGGTGACTTTCTCTGTCACCCCTGCAGCCAAAAAACCTTGTAGAGTATTTTCTAGCTCCCTCAGGAAATCTCTTTGTAGCCTTGTAAAGTGTGTGAGGTAGTTCAGCGATTTGAGTGCAAAAGTCGTTGACGAAATGACACGCTTCCCATATAGGTCCATCATTCAAGAATCTTTGTTCGGAGGATGAACAGATGAGGATGTCTCAGAAAGTTCCTTCTTGGTGGCTGCTGCCACCACCATAGCATCTACAGGATCACCTTTTGTAAGAAAATCCTTTCCAGTGGGGGCTGACAAAAACTTGTTTGGCCTCCGAGGGACTGGTTCCATATTATCAGGTGACTCCCACACCTTTCGACTGAACAACTACATTAGCTCATCAAAAGGCGAAGACACCCAGGAGGCTGAAGGTTGAGATCCAAAGGCTTTCAGGTACACCAACTCCTCATCAGAAGGGGTGATGGGGTTCCAGCTGCCTCTCTGTTTTAGGATCTCAAGGATATCTGCAAATGAGATATCTTCGGAGGACGACCATGGGGACCCTTCTGACTCCTCAAGGTCAATGTCTGAGGTGACAGACTCATCAGGGGAGTCTATATGCTTCCTCTTGCATGTCCTTTTCTGAGGGGGCTCCTCAGAAGGGTATTCTGGGGAGGCCTCAGAAGAGTGGGGTTCACCCAATGGGGGTTCCTGAGGCTCTGAATCTCTGCTATCTGGTTGAGGGGGTGATGCCAAGACTGTAGCTGGACCTTTGGGGGGGGGAAATGCCAGTATCCCTGTGTAGAACTGTAGGCAGGGGACAGCACACTCCTCATCAGTTCAAAAGCAGAATGCACCAGCTCTGAGGATACCCCTGGTTCTGAGGAAACAGAGGAAACCCCCGGCTCTAGGGAGACTGGCTCCAAAGATGATGTAGGAGCTGAGCTCAACCAAGCTGAGCCACCGAGGGGTAGACTCAGAACAGAAGACGCTCGGTCTGAGCATCCCCTTGGGGCTGACTGGAGAGCTACGGCTCCTAGATACCACAGATGGCACCGAGAGTGTTGGAGCAGAGATCTGTTCCAGAATATCTAGAAGGGGTCTCAGAACTGATGGGTCTACAGCAAGTGGTACTTGGCACTCCAGCTCTGACGATCCAGCTTGGCTCGGAGGAGGAACAACAGTGGATGTAACAGTCTTAGAGGACTCCAAAACCTGTTGGGTTGGAGCCGAGAACAATTTTGCCAATGGTGGCGACTTCAATTGTCTGCATACCACCCTCCCCACGTCATCATCCGACAGGCTCCTAGAAGACCTGGAGGATAGTTGGTGACCCAGACCTTTTTAAGATATGAAATCTCAAAGTAGGGGAGACTGGCAGAAGTTCAATGGACCAGCTCCCAGTCACAGTTTCTTTTGTTTCCAAAGATCTTGGAGCAGAATAACTTGGTTTATCAATGACAATTATCTCCATCAGTTCTGAAGGCAGTGGAGCTGAGGAGGTCAATGCTTGAGGAATTTTTGACAATTTAGACAATTTTTCAGGGGCTCAGACTGAGCCAAAGAGACTGGAGATGGCCTTTTAGTTGGTTTGTCCTTTGCAAGGGAAGAAGCCTTACTGGATGAGGACAAGGAAAAACTCTGTAGAGTTTCCTCAAATGTTGGTTTCAAGAGTCCTTTGACCACAAGTTTATTTTTCCTCTCCTGTGGAACACGAGCGCTAAAGGAGTGGCAGAATGTGCAGGTTTCCTGTAGATGGATTGCTCCTAAACAGTAAACACAAACACTATGTCCATCCGTAATGGACATTTTTTGGGAGCACTTTTGGCATTTCTTAAAGCCTGAAGGCTTATGTTCCTTCTCCCTAGTCTCCTTGGACATGGTAGGGATGAAGAAATCCTAAAACAACTATAAAACTATATAGAAATCACACAGAAATACATGTCTAAATATGAAAATTTATTAACACATGCAGCACTTCTAGTAAAGCTAAAGGGAAATAACTTGGTATTTAAATAAACAAGCACTAGGTCTTCTAATTTAAACAGACCTAGTAGCTGTCAGAAAGGGACACACACACAGTACTCTACTACTAGCCCTCTAACTGAAACGGGCAGTTAGCTCTCTAACTTAAACAAGCTAAGCTAACTAATTAACTAATTAACTAACTGCAGCAATTAAAGCACACCACTACAGTTAAAGGTGATGGGATACACAATATAGGCCTAGTGAAAAAAAAACGACGGCCACCAAAAAACACAGCAGCAGCGATAAATTAGCTACTAAGGCTATGAAAGGCACAGCACTCACAACTAAACTAACTAAACTAACTAACTAAACAATTCTAAAGACTAAATGTGTAAAGCTTAGCAAAAAGACAAAAAAACTTAACCACAGCCAAGAGGAGAACATCCAAACTCGTAAAGTGGCAAACGAGATCTGGAGATTGAACCACTGCATGATAGGATACCTACTCTGCCACGAGCCAAGTTAGAAACTTTGAGCTCGTGTATTCAGCTGAGCTGGAGCCAATAATCGGCTCAAGAGCCCATCCAGTAAGAATGAAGGCACGATAGGACAACATAACATCAACATATATATAAAGACAAATAAGAACAGGCAAAAATTATTTAACACAGTTATGAAGATACTTTAATTCTTGTTTCAAAGTAAAAATTTCATTCAAGCCAGGTGGATAAAAATACCTAAAACATAAAATCCATTTGTTTTCTTGTCTTTCCGTCAAATGATGGATGTCACCCCAGTTAAGATATACTGGTATATGTTGTAAAAGTAAGAACTTAAAACCCTGTGTATTATCTACGTCTCGTATGTGCTTGTAAAGTGAATTTGTTTCAACACATCGTCTTAGATAGATAATAAGGTTACTTAGTGCATCTTGGCATACATATATTACATTTCTGGTGTTGCAATTACCATATGCATATATGTGAAACAACTTGTTACTAACTGGGTGATAAAATGTACTTTCTCTATATATATTTGCAAAACTTACAATTTTCATATTTAAAGGTGCCCTTTTTCTTATTCATCTGTTCTTTACTTTTAATCTGTTCTTTATAACATAACCTATTTTTAAGTGTTGTGCACCTTTTATAGCTAAACATTGGATTCTTAGATGCAACTTCTTTTAACTCAGGTACTTGTAATAACAAAGGACAATGTTTTCTAATAATTCATTTGATATTATTTGTATTTTGATCATAGTTCAGCACAAACCTACAGCTAACATCTTTTCTGTATGCAGCCTTGTTGTTATTGCTATTCTGACCCGAGAAAATGGGAGGATGCAGAAGGCCCCTCTCTTCAATAATATCATTTTTAATATGTTGAACCCTATCAGAATGATATCCCCTTTTGTTAAAGTCATTAGCCATATCTCATAGCTGTTGTATTAAATAATTTCTTTGTGTATTTAGACCACTGACTCTAAACATTTGACTTCTAACGATGTTATCAAACATAGAGTTAGGATGCATGCTGTCCCGTGCCTGAAATGTACATTTCTTTACTTCCTTTTATAATGGGTAGTGTGCAAATCACCCTTAGCATCCTTCTTTAAGGTAATGTCCAAAACATCTACAGTTCTGTACTGTATATTATTTTTAAATTTTTAAAAAAGTTGTAGTGCGAAGATATGTAATGAAATCATTCAAATCACATAAAGAGCCTTCCCACAGAAGAAAAAGATCATTGACAAATATTTTATAAATGACAGCAAATTATTATTTGAATCCGATAATATTGTATCTAGTTCCCAGGAATTCATAATTAAATTTGCATATGAATTTGCCACTGGGATCCCCATGGCAATGCCTGTAACCTGCTTTTAATAACAATACTTTTGAAACAAAAAGACATTATTTTCAAGAATAATTCTCAATAACTCACATACAAGATTTACATTAGCATCAGTGTAATGGGTCTGTTCTAGTATATATCTGTTTACCATTTGAATGCCAACATCATTAGGGATACATGTAAACAAAGAGTCTATGTCCAGTGTTACCATGTAACGGGTAAGTACATTGTGACCTCTAGTCCATTCAAACACTGATTCTAAAAAAATATGAACTATCCTTGATAATTGTGGTAGATGTACTTAACACTTTTTTAAATTAATTTTCAAGATACTTTGGTATAGGTTTTGTAACCCACCCATGTGCAGATACAATCAGCTGGACGGGTAGGTTAACATGGCATTTATATATTTTGGGGATACCATATAAAATGGGAACAGTTATGTATTCGAGAAGAAGATATTCAAAAAGATCTTTTGTAATATGTCCCTGGTGAAACAAATACTTAATTTGTAAAGTAACACCTTCACTAATTGTCCTAGGGCCCCTCCTGTTTGGCATATACTTCTCAGAAGTACAGGCAAGCACTGATGGGCTGTGGCTGACCACGTTTGTGGATGACTGCAAACTGGGTGCTATAATAGAGTCTCCAGCCTACATGGATATCCTCCAGAAGGGCCTTAATGAGACTGATGCATGGTGTCAAAGCCATGGTCTCAAGCTAAATGCTAAAAAATGCGTAGAGTACCCGCAAACTACCACATAGGAGGTAACCCCCTGAAATCTGAAGTAGTAATAAGGGACCTAGGGACCCAAGTAGATAGTCAGCTTTCCTTTGATAACCATGTTGCCAAGGTGGTTAGAAAATCCTTCTATGTGACCCATCTGATCACGAAAGGGTTCGCATCAAGATCTAAGGATGTAGTGGTGCCCCTCTACTCTTCCCTCATCAGACCCATTATTGAGTACAATGTACCAATTGGAATGTACCTGGCTAGGCATCTCCAGCAGCTGTAGAGACCACAGAGGTACCTCACTAAGAGGATTACTGGCCTTAAACAGTTGCCCTATGCAGCACGATTGAAAAAACTAAGGCTTTTCTCTGTTGCATACCGCCTTCTCAGAGGCGATCGCTGTCTAACATACAGAGCCATGTCCAACCCAGAACTGTTGAACATGCTCCATCTTAGCAAAACCAAATCCACTCGAGCTACACGCTCTAGGGATATAAACCTCAGCACAACAATGAATAGAACATGCTGGAGGGATAGATTCCCTTCGCAAAGACTTCCCTTGCTATGGAACAAGGTCCCGATCTACATAAGACAGTGCCCCTCACTATCACTCTTCAAGAGGAACCTTGACGAGTGGATGGGTAACAGAAAGTTCACACCAGAGATCATACCAACAGCTCTACTAGATAGGGGCCAAGGGTACTAGCTGCTAGATCAAGGGCCTAGGGAACTAACCAAGGGGCGGTGAATACCGCACAACGTGGCTGGGCTAATATATGCCTTCGGGCAGATAGCCCAGTATCTACCTATGAACCTATGAACCATACTTGCATTAATCTGTTCATAATCTGGGTTACTTAACATTTGAATCATACTATTCACATAATATGTTTTATTTAATAAAACAACCTTGCCTCCCTTGTCATCTGCTTTCACAACTATTTCATCATTATCATAAAGTGTTTGACCACGTTTTCTAATTTAATCTTCAACTGTAGTTTTAAAGAGTGTGTTTGCAGGAAAAAAAAGTACAAGATAATTAAAGATGTTTGTGTTTACTATCAGTGAAAGGAGTATAACTTCTATCAGTGACGTATCATTAAGGACTTAATTCTCAGTACTTGAAAGAACTTCAAGGAGAGGCTACCTCTCAACTGTCCAGATTTTCTCAGAATGTCCAGATTTTTGCCTCAAATTTTGGTCTATTCCTCATAAAATGTGTGTTTTTTTAACAAAACCCTTGGATGATCTGAGGATTGAAGTCACTAAACAATGACATACATTGGAGTTTCAGACTTCAAATCCTTCAGAAAATGTATGTTAACACAAACTTTGTTACTCTAGCAACTTTCCTAGTTTCTGAGCAATATTAAAATCTGTCCTTATTTTTTGACTTTTGTCCTCCCATTTTGTAAGACTTTGCCCAGATTTCTTGCACCAAGAGTCTGAGAGGTATGAGGAGAGTGTTTTGCATGCCTGCTTTCCCTGAGTTTGATTATGACAGGTTTGTGGATGCCCTGATGAGGACAAGAAAAAGATTCTCTACTACCCCTTCCTCATCCAGTTCTTTTGGAAAATGGGGTGATTCAGCTTCTTTTTCTTGAATGAGCAGGTCTAGCAAACTTGTCTCACTAGCTCCTTGTTTTCAGTTCCAGTTCTGAGGTTACTGGCCTCAACCCTTATGACACTGATGTAGATGACAGAGACAGTTTCAGTGTTGAGATCTATAGTAACAATACAGTGCTGCAAACCCTAACGTCCATATTCCCACAACTGAGTTTACTATTGGTGTTGTGGCCTCAGTCCTATCATGGCAATTGCATCTGTGCAAGCTACATAGCAATCTTTTCTTGAGCTCTTGGCTATCCTACCTATTGTAGAGCTGGTCAGAGGCACCCAAGACCCTCTCTTGTATCCTACTGTCACATCAGCTGCAAAACATTCTTCTTATTCTTATTATTCTTTGGACCTTCCTCTGCATCCAAAGATCTCAAGGAAGGTCATGTGCAAAAGAAAGCACATTACCTCCTCTGTGAAGTCAATGGTATCAGATACTGACAACAAGGAGGATGAATAGTTCCCAACATCCTCTCAATTAACCCAAGTTTAGGAAAGTATTAGACAGGATAAGATGGGGAAGCGGGTGGCTCACAAACCCATTGTCCTCCCAGCAGAGAACACTGCAGAAGGCTTTTCATTCCACCCAATAGTCACCTTGGGTGGTTCCTTCTTTGGTGGCCATACTCAAGGTGGCCAACAATGCCACATGGGAAAAATATTACAGTGACTCCAGTGTCTGAGACACCTAATCAGATTGTCTACCTCCCCAGAATTTGAAACCAGACACTCCTACTTCAGCATCTCTCAAGTAGGTTCCTGCAACTCCAGGCACCTATGACCCACCCCCTGCATAAAGAATCCAGAATGGTGGCTTGTGTAGGGAAATGAGTTTATACATTTTCAAACTTTTTCAAACTGTAAGACCAGGTAGCACTAATGTATTGTTGAATATATTGAATACCACTGTCAAAGATCCTTATATAAACATCATGTTTCCTTAGCATTCTATGTATTGGATCATTAGTCTGTGTTCTTTCTGTTCTTAATGTAGTGTTTCATCAGACGTCTGTGTATTAGACCATTATTCTGTTCTGTTTCATTTTTGTAGTACTGTATTCCTTTGAACTCTGTCTATTAGATCTTAACTATATGTATTTTTTACACTCATTATTTGTAACTTTCTCCCAGGGACTCAACTGAAAATCATTTTTTTGCCTAGTTGGAATATACCATAAAACAAGCAAAAACAAATGAATACAAGATGTGCAGGATATCTTGTAACCTCATTTATGTTCTGTCAACTTATTTTTGTATAGTATTGCTCATATCACCTATGACCCACCCCCTGCGTAAAGAATCCAGAATGGTGGCTTGTCTAGGGAAATGAGTTTATACATCTTCAAACCTTTTCAAATATGCATTAGTGAATTGGAACAAGTTGTCCAATATATTAATACTACCACATATTTCCTAAATTTTATTTACAATATTGGAACAGATGAAATACACTACTTAGATGTAAATTTAATAAAGGATCCAGAAAACAAGAGATTTAAATCGAAACTTTATAGAAAAGAGAACTATACTAATACATATTTGTATTTTAGTAGTAACCACCCACTGCATCAAAAGAAGAGTATTGTAAAGGGTCAAATGGTCCAGGTTGCCAGAATTCCCTCTGATTATAGCGATCTTTCCAGATAAATTGGAAAGAGTAACAAAGCTCTTCCTAGAAAGGGGTTATCCTGAACCACTAATTAGGAAAACAAAAAAAAAAGAAATATTGGAAGGGTGAGGTATTAAATTCACCCCCCCTTAGGTTTAAAAGAGAAAACTTTTATGGAAATCCCAATGAAAATGACAAATATAGTAATTATTGTAGGGGATGGTATTCAAAAAGATGGTCCAGGTACTGGAACAGAATCAAGTTATTCTAGATCACTTACCCTAAAATATAACCATGATGCAGGAGAGATATTAAAGATCATTCAAAAGTATTGGAACATCTTTTTTAAAATGCCAGATGGCCTGGAAATATTTTCAAAACCTCCCTTAAACAGTTATAAGAAAGGATCAAATATTAAGAACCTTTTGTAAACCCCCCCCCCCAAAAAAACAAATAAACAATTCAAAGAAAATTGCCACCTTCATATGTGGGACCTGTCACCAATGCACAGACATAGCCTACTGTGCAGATTTATGACCTCCTATTATTAAAAAGCCTATTAAGGTAAATAGACACTGTAACTGTCTTTATAAGGGGGCTGTATACCTTGCTTATTGTGAAGTCTGTTAATTTTATTATGTAGGGAAGAAACAAAGAACTTTAAAAACAAGGATCTATGAACATTATGAGATCTCTAAACATATGGGGTCTAATGCTCTATATAAGCACCTAAGGAAATGTGAAAATGCTACATTTCTATTTTGGGTGTTAAAGCAGGTGGAAACCAACCCTAGGGGAGGGCAATGGGAAACACGACTTGAGTATCCAAAACTAGTTTGGCAGTTGCGGCTCAGTGCAGGTACCCCCAGGACTTAATGGGCATATTTCAATAGATCCAGTGTTGAAAATGTGTGCAGCCAAACTTTGATTAGAATATGTATATGTGATCTATTTGTAAGGGTGGGGTGTTTAAAGTACCTAAAATTTGAGAATTGGCATCAAGTAAAAAAATACTCTCTGTCACTAACATATATATTTATTGTATTATTACAAGCATATGTACTGAAACAAGTTTGATGCACTAAATTTTAATGCACACAGATTTGTTGCTAAAATTATTTCATCAAATGATTTTATTTTATTTATTTTACTTTACCTTTATTAGAAAGAATTTTTAAATATTCATTAACTAACCAATTACTTGTGAATTAAACATGATGTAATGATGCTTAATTATTAAGAATCTTAAGCAAGTAGAAAAAGGCTAGGGACCAATGTATTGTATTTTAGTCTGATTCTTGTGTTTACTGAGGTGGTTCATAGTTTGTTCTTGCACCTCAGCTTCCTATGTTTTGTGCTTGTGGTTTTCACTATTATTGAACCTTATGATGCAGGTAGAATATAGGGTCTATATTACGTTGTCGAATCCCAGTAATATCGAATACCAGAAGACCGACACGTAAAGCGCGAACTACTGTAACGGCGAATGCACAAAACTGCGAAACACGAAATATCGAAGTGTGATGGTTAGCCCGTCTGTGGTATGGCTCCATAAGGTAAGTGTGCAATAGTTACGGACCTTAGGGTTAGGGTGCGGGTTAAGGTAAGTGCATAGATAGGTAATGTATGTAAGGTTTAGTGTAGGGTTAGAAGTAGAGTTTTGTTAACTGTATGTGTGTGGATTATTTGTTTTGTTTGGGTATATGCCTGTAGGGTAAGTGTGCGATAGTTACAGACCTTAAGGTTAGGGTGCGGGTTAAGGTAAGTGCATAGATAGTAATGCATGTAATGTTTAGTCTAGATGTAGGGTTTGGTTTGTGTATGTTTGTGTTTTATTTATTATGTTTGGGTATGTAGTATGTAGCGCGCAGTGGTGTTGGCCGACTATGATAGTTCGAGACTTGAAAATTCGCAGTTTAGGGGGTTCGACGTATTAGCGGCTCGGGCCTTGTGTGTCGGTGTTGTGGTGTTCGATGTTATCGGGATTCGATAATGTAATGTAGACCCAGAATATAGTGCCACAGAAGGTTTAGCCTGACCTGTAGGATTCAACATTACAGCGTATTGCAATGTCTGGCTTAGGACAACTGATACTGTTGAAGACATCAAGGTGACCTTTATGATAAAATGCATTTTTTTTGTTTCTACCCATAGTAAATCTTAAAGCTATTAATATTAAGCAGAGGTACACTCACTATTGTGTAAGTGTCACAGTCTTACAGAGATGTGACATATGTATAAGATTGCCTAATAAGGAACAGTGCTGCATATCTGTCAGATGGTGATGTCACATCTGTTATATCTTTACTGTTTGACTATCTTATGTCAGTTTTAGTTATGCGATATAATATATGTTTGTACAATGCTGAGGTATTAATGACAAAAAATTAATATGACTAGCATTTTAAGATGCTGTTATGAATTTGACACACCATGACATTTTATTGTATTCTGTTACCCTCTGTTACCCTCAGTTCAGTCATAACCTGCTCATATTTATATTTGCACAGTTTAAGCCATGAACACATCATATCAGATTATTGGCATAATGTCTGATGCAAACAGCATATCCTGAGTAAATTAACTAATGCTGACTTTACTGCCTACATATTATATTCCTGTTCCGTGGCTATACTCTAAGCATAAGATGCAGACACTTAGTGCATTGCATTTATGAATCTGGCTAGAGGTTATGTCATTTGTCCTCCTTTAAAACCTCTCCTTAGAACTTATCTAATGATATTCCTTCTGTTTTGTCTGATAGCCTGGGGAGCTGTATACTAATTAGGAAATGTACTTATTCTGCTTTGTTGAATATAACAATGGATGGCCATTTCCATGGCCAGAAAATGTTTTCTGATGATTTTATCAAGAAAAAATACATTTAAAATTTAAATCTTTTACATTAGCATATTACTTTGGTACATTATAATGACTGTTTTGCTATAACAGCTATGCTTAAATTGAATATTCAGCTATTTTTAAATATCTTAGGAAGCATTTGCTTGATAATTATATGATAATGTTCCCAGAAGTCATCTTTTAAGATCCATGCTTTTAAGTGTTCCTTCAGTTATAGAACTCAGCATTACAGTTTTAAAAGGAAAAACTAATTTCTGAACAAAATTGTTTTTAGAGAAAGCAGTGAGATATCAAATCCTGTTTTGATTACTATAATGCT